>NC_079195.1:201820007-202120007 GCF_029499605.1 Hyla sarda
TAGAAACTTATATGGAAGTCCATATTATGCAATCTTAAAGTTTTATGCAGCCTTTGTGATTAAATTGTGTGCAAATGGTGTGCACATGCTGTATGTAGTCCAATGTATGAAGTTCATGATTTATGCAATCTGTATTGCTCAGAGAGGCTTAAAGGGGTACTACCGTGCTGACAACTTATCCCGTATCTGAAGGATCGGGGATAAGTTGCCTGATCGCGCGCGACGCGCGGGGTCCCGCTGCTGGGGACCTCCGCAATCTCGCCCGCAGCACCCTGCTCTCATCAGGCCCCGGAGCAAACATTCACTCCGGGTCTGATGACTGGGCCAGTGATTGTGATGTCACAGCTCCCCCCCGTGTGATGTCACGCTCTGCCCCCTCAATGCAAGTCTATGGCAGGGGCGAGACAGCTGTCTCGCCCCCTGCCATAGACTTACATTGAGGGAGCGGAGCGTGACGTCACATGGCGGCTGAGCTGTGATGTCACTATACTCTGGCCCCTGATGAGAACGGGGTGAGATCGTGGGGGTCCCCAGCGGCGGGACACCGCGCGGTCAGGCAACTTATCCCCTATCCTTAAGATAGGGGATAAGTTGTCAGCATGGTAGTACTCCTTTAAAGTTCTTGCAATAGTTACTATGTAACTGAGAATGTACATAAAATGATGGTTACAGGACCGTGCAGCTCACCCGTCCTGCCGTGGTCCCCCGGAGTTCTCACTACTTACTTGCTCTGGCTTCTGAACCGGACGACTGGTCGCTTCCTGGAGTGGTGAGTCATCAGTGACGGTGAGCCAGGGGAGAGGTCTGCAGGCCAGTATGGCAGTAGAAGGCTCCGTGCGCTTTGTGCACCAGGAAATGTCAGCGCGCAAAGCCTTCTATTGCCACGCTGGCCAGCAGACCTCTCCCCTGGCTCACCGGCACTGACAACTTGCCACTCCAGGAAGCGACCAAGCGTCCGGTTCAGAAGCCACAGCCACAAAGTAGTTAGAGCTCCGGGGAACCACGGCAAGATGGGTGAACTGCATGGTCCTGTAACCATTATTTTATGTACATTCTCACAGTTACATAGTAACTATTGCAAGAACCTTAAGCCTCTCTGAGCAATACAGATTGCATAAATCACCCACTATCTGGACCCAAGGCAACCATTAGGAATTGCGGCATAATTATACAGTAAAACATCATGGGGATCAAGGTATCCTAGGCAATAAAATCATAGGAAACCATTGATCAATGATTCTGCCGCTTGACCACTCATGCCTGGATCATAGGCACTGAGCAGTCATTCGGCGATCGGACAGTGAGGAGGAAGGTAGGGGCCCTCCTGCTGTCCTACAGCTGTTCGGGATGCCGCTATTTCGCCGCGGCGATCCCGAACAGCCCACTGAGCTAGCCGTGAGTAGTGTACTTTCATTTTAGACACCGCGTACAACTTTGAAAGCCGCGTCTAAAGGGTTAATGCTGCGCGCTATTAGCCACGGGTCCCGGCCGTTGTTAGAGGCAGTGGCCCCGCGTACAGGTACGCCCTTCGTCCCCAACAGGTTAAGGACTCAAAACTATTTTTACTTTTGCACTTTTGTTTTTTCCTCCTCACCTTCTAAAAATCATGACGCGTTCAGTTTTGCACCTACAGACCCATATAAGGGCTTATTTTTGTGTCACCAATTGTACTTTGTAATGACATTACTCATTTTATAACACAATCTACGGCAAAACAAAAAAAAATATTTGTGGTGTGAAATGAATAAAAAAAAACGCCATTTTGCTAGTTTTTAGGGCCTCAGGTTCTACGCAGTGCACTTTGTGGTAAAAATGACACATTATCTTTTATTTTGTAGGGCCATACTGTTACAGGGATACCCAATTTATGTAGGTTTTATTTATTTTACTACTTTAAGAAAATGATAACTACATGCACCAAAATTAGTATGTTTAAAATTGTCATCTTCTGACCCCTATAACTTTTTTTATTTTTTGCGCCGTGGTCTGTAGTTTTCATCGGTACAATTTTTGTTTTGATGGGACTTTTTGATCGCATTTTATTAATATTTTTATGGTATATAAAGTGAGCAAAAATTAAGAATTTTGGTATTTTTTTACGTTTACGCCATCAACCATGCAGTTTAGCTAACCTTATGTTTTAACAGTTCGGTACCACATATTTTTTTATTGCATTATTTAATTTAAAAAATAGGTAAAGGGGGGTGATTCAAACTTTTATTAGGCCCCCCCCCCCAATAAAAGTTTGAATCACCCCCCTTTTCCTATTTTTAAAATAAAATTATGCAATAAAAAATAATGTAGTACAGAAAAATAAGATAATACATGTGAATAAGTCCCCTGACCTGGCTGCCCATAGCAACCGTTACCTACGCTCGTGAGAATGGTTTAAACCCTGTTAACAGGACTCAGGATATACAGGTACGCCCTGAGTTCTTAAGTACCAGGACATCAGGGTGTACCTGTACGCCCTGCGTCCTTAAGCGGTTAAAGGGGTACATCACTTGGAAAACATTTTTTTTATTCAACTGGTGCCAGAAAGTTAAACAGATTTGTATATTACTTCTATTAAAAAAATCTTAATCCTTCAAGTAATTATCAGCTGCTGTATGATCCACAGGAACTTCATTTCCATTTGATTTCTTTTCTGTCTGACCACAGTGCTCTCTGCTGACATTTCCGTCCGTTTTAGGAACTGTCTAGAGTAGGAGCAAATCCCCATAGAAAACCTATTGGGCTTTAGACAGTTTCTAAAATGGACAGAGGTGTCACCAGAGAGCACTGTGGTCAGGCAGAAAGGAAAAAAAAAAAAAAAAAAAAACTTCCTGTGGATCATAACAGCTGCTGATAAGTACTGGAAGGATTAAGATTTTTTAATAGAAGTAATTTACAAATCTGTTTAACTTTATGGCACTAATTGGATTTAAAAAAAAAATGTTTTTCAGTGAAGTACCCCTTTAAGGACAATCAACCTAAATGTACAACTTTTTAAATAATGTTTATGATCCTGCAAGGTGAATGGCATAAATGTAAAGTAGTGCAGCAATAGAAAAACGATTTAAATATGGGTAGCATTTTTATCGTATTGACCTACAGAATAAAGTCACGGTGCCAGTTTTACAGTAAAATGCACTGCGTAAAAGCAAAACATTTTTTTTCTGTTTTCAATCCCCCCCCCCCCCCTCCCCAAACAATATTTCTTTGGTTTTGCCATCTTTTTCATGCACTGAGATTTTCCCGCTGCTTGTACTCCTCAAGGTCCTAATATTTTAGACCATGCTGTTATAGCAGATTAAAATTGATGTTATGATTAATTTTCATGATTGCCGAACCATCTTGATTTCTTAAACCAATGGGGACCGAACATTGGCGATTTACATCTTCTTTGTTTTTGTCGGGGAAAATTACAGCTCCTCAGATTAACTATAATTACCACCGGCACCGGTAAAAAGCCGCAGTGTGTATTTTATTTCCTTTTTTTGAACGCGGTGCTTAGAAATGGATTTTCTGGCTGAACAGACGCAGACACTTGGTGAAAGGAGACTAATGTTTTTTAATTACAGATCTTACATTGTTTTGTGTACAAGTCACAATTACATTCCATGTTGGTCTCTAGAAAGACACTCGTCTTGCAGAGAGCAGAATGTCAAGGCTCTCCCGGCAACGGCACCATCGCAGCTTCATCTACCGCATACATGGGCGAAATAGTTCATTCAAAAGAATGTTAATAATTTATTACCGTTGGCTGGATTAATGCCGAGTGATAATTGTAAAGATGTCTCCCTTTGTGTTCGGCCTCTCCTCTCCATCACCACCAGTGTTGTATACGGATATGAATACGCATTATTATCAGCAAGTCAGCTTTACTATAACTGGAATGTTTTTTTTTTTTAGGTGAAGGTGGGTATAAAATCACAAGCTTATGCATTAACCCCTGCCAGACCTTCTAAGCATACATTCATCTTTGATAATTTGAGAAATAAATATATATACGACTTCCTAATATTTAATGGGGCTTTATTGTAAAAATTTGTCACCAATTTTAAGTCATGACCCTTGTACATAGGGCCCTGCTGATGACAAATGGCTTTCTTTGGCATAGTATACTCTAGCTATATCTTCATTGGTTAAAAACATGATGCAGTGAGTTCATACCATAGAAGATAAGAACAGTATGATAGTATGGCACATAGGGGTGTCGGAACCCCCACAAATCTGGAGGGGGGATAATAGTTTAGCTGACCAGAAGTATGTAGGAGGAGGCAAGGCCTGGAGTGCCTGCTCCCTAATGCCTGTGGTTGATATGACCTATGCCGGGCTGTGTGACACCTACTGGAGCCTCCGAGCCTTCATCCAGGACTTGCAGCAATCTTGGCAAGCAAACAATAAGCAAGTCTTGGGTGAACAGTTCAGGGGCCTACTTATTTGACTGGTCACATGGGGCATGGAGCTGAAGCCCCACATGCACCAATGATTATTTGGCCCTGCGCATCTGCTGCCTGCAGTCTATCTTGTTATGTTGGGACTGCGGGCACAACCAGTGCCAGATTAAGGCTGCCTGGAAGACGGAGCACTTCATTATGTTGCCCCCCCCCTGACAGTTCCCCCACATTAGGTGCAGTACAGTTCCCCCACATTAGGTGCAGTACAGTTCCCACACATTAGGTGCAGTACAGTACCCCCCATTAGGTGCAGTACAGTTCCCCCCCCATTAGGTGCAGTACAGTTCCCCCCATTAGGTGCAGTACAGTTCCCCCACATTAGGTGCAGTACAGTTCCCCCACATTAGGTGCAGTACAGCTCCCCCACATTAGGTGCAGTACAGTTCCCCCACATTAGGTGCAGTACAGTTCCCCCACATTAGGTGCAGTACAGCTCCCCCACATTAGGTGCAGTACAGTTCCCCCACATTAGGTGCAGTACAGTTCCCCCACATTAGGTGCAGTACAGTTCCCCCACATTAGGTGCAGTACAGTTCCCCCACATTAGGTGCAGTACAGCTCCCCCACATTAGGTGCAGTACAGCTCCCCCACATTAAATGCAGTAAAGTTCCCCCACATTAGGTGCAGTACAGCTCCCCCACATTAAATGCAGTAAAGTTCCCCCACATTAGGTGCAGTACAGTTCCTCCACATTAGGTGCAGTACAGTTTCCCCATATCAGGTGCAGTACAGTTCCCCCACATTAGGTGCAGTACAGTTCCCCCACATTAGGTGCAGTACAGTTCCCCCACATTAGGTGCAGTACAGTTCCCCCACATTAGGTGTAGTACGGTTCCCCACATTAGGTGCAGTATAGTTCCCCAGATTAGGTGCAGTTTAGATCCCCCACATTAGGTGCAGTACAGTTCCCCCACATTAGATTGGCAGTATAGTTCCCCCACATTAGGTGCAGTAGAGTTCCCCCAAATTAGGTGCAGTACAGTTCCCCCACATTAGGTGCAGTATAGTTCCCCCACATTAGGTGCAGTATAGTTCCCCAACATTAGGTGCAGTAAAGTTCCCCCACATTAGGTGCAGTACAGTTTCCCCACATTAAGTGCAGTACAGTTCCTCCACATTAGGTGCAGTACAGTTCCCCCACATTAGGTACAGTACAGTTCCCCACATTAGGTGCAGTACAGTTCCCCCACATTAGGTGCAGTACAGTTCCCCCACATTAGGTGCAGTATAGATCCCCCACATTAGGTTGGCAGTACAGTTCCCCCATATTAGGTTAAGTACAGTTCCCCAAAATTAGGTGCAGTACAGTTCCCCCACATTAATTGCAGTACAGTTCCCCCACATTAGGTGCAGTATAGTTCCCCCACAATAGGTGCAGTATAGTTCCCCCACATTAGGTGCAGTACAATTCCCCCACATTAGGTGCAGTACAATTCCCCCACATTAAGTACAGTATAGTTCCCCACATTAGGTGCAGTACAGTTCCCCCACAGACATACAGCCTTCAGCCATATACAGTGTATGGCTGGAGGCTGTATGCCTGTTTACTGCCCCACTTCAGTGTTCCGACCACCACTCCTCCGGTCCGAGGACCGGGGTCACGATCTACTGCTATGGCCTATGGGCCATAGCAGTAGGTCCCAGGGGCAGAAGTTGGAACACTGAAGATGACGTGCTGCTGGTAACGTACCGTGCGCATGCGTCCTCCTCGCTGCTCTGCTCCGCTCTGCATTTCTTCTATGGGTGCACGCACGAGACATCCCTGCGTGCGCAAACTCCTGGCGGCCCCTGCGTTTTTAAAGTTAGTGCGGGGGCCGCCGCAGAGAGGTAACCGCCGGGACATCCTTGTGTCCTGAAAAGAGTGTGACGGGGGCCTCCTGCGGGCACGGGGCCCAGAGCAGGCGCTCCATTGATGAATCCGGTCCTGGGCACAACTGGGGGGGGGGGGTTTCCTTCATTATCCATCTTAATAGTTCAAATGTATGTAGTTTGGAGATTCAAAAGCGTCCCGCTCTGCAACAGGCACTTCTTCTTATTGTTATTATTATTTTTCCACAACCTGCCATCTGAGATAATTCACTGAAGTCCCTTTGGCTGTGCGGACATGCTGGGAGTTGTAGTTTTACACCACCACAGTACCCCACCACCACTCCTGAAAACAGGTTGTCAGTGCTGCAGTGGCTATAACCACTTACCCGAACTGATCTGTTCGTCAGCAGTTCTCACACCTGGATTTTGTTTCCCTTACTTCTGTGGCCAATCACAGGAAAACACTTAGGCACAAGCCCTTCTCCTCTCTGTCATGCCATGGCATTGTTAGTGAGGGAGAGATTTCACTGGACTGAATAGGTTGGCACTGTTTTTTGGGTATGAGTTACATTTCAACGCTATAGATGGCATGGGGGGATGTTGATGCACACTGGGTTTTTAAAGTGGTACCCCCGTGGAAAACTTTTATTTTTAAATCAACTGGTGCCAGAAAGTTATACAGATTTGTAAATCACTTCTATTAAAAAAAATCTTAATCCTTACAGTACTTATTAGGGGCTGTATACTAAAGATAAATCCAAAAAAGAAATGCATTTCCTCTGATGTCATGACCACAGTGCTCTCTGCTGACCTCTGCTGTCCATTTTAGGAACTGTCCAGAGCAGCATATGTTTTTGGATGTTGGATTTTCTCCTGCTCTGGACAGCTCCTAAAATGGACAGCAGGGGTCAGCAGAGTGCACTGTGGTCATGACATAAGAGGAAATGCATTTCTTTTTTGGATTTCTCTTTAGTATACAGCCCCTAAAAAGTACTGTAAGGATTAAGATTTTTTTTATAGAAATGATTTACAAATCTGTTTAACTTTCTTGCACCAGTTGATTTAATAAAAAAAATAGTTTTCCACGGGAGTACCCCTTTAAAGGGGTACTCTGCCTCTAGACATCTCATTGGATAGGGACATCTCTAGACATCTCATTGGATTAGATATCCCTTTGGATAGGGGATGAGATGTCTGATCACGGGGGTCCCACCGCTGGTGACCTCCGCGACCTTGGCTGCGGCACCCCAGATATTCAGTGTACAGAGCAAACTTCACTCCGTGCCGGATGACTGGCGATGTGGGGCAGAGGCTCATGACGTCATGGTTGTGCCCCGCTCGTTACATCATGGCCACGCCCCCTCAATGCAAGTCTATCACGCCCCTCCCATAGACATCACGGCCATCACGCCCCCTCCCATAGACTTGCATTGAGGGGACGTGACTGTGACATCATGATCGGTGCACAGCCATGAAGTCACGAGCCTCCGGCACTGCACCTGGCGCTCTAAACGAATGCCGGGTGCAGCAGGAAGATCGCGGGGGTCCCCAGCAGTGGGACCCCCACCATCACACATCTTATCCCTTATGCTTTGTATAGGAAATACGATTTCTAGGGGTGGAGTACTCCTTTAAGGTGTTCAGAAAGTGAACAAATGATAGCAGTTTCACAGCAGGCAAGAGCTTACATTACTAAAGGAGCCCTTGTTTAAACAATGGACTGCTGACAATGATAATTGGAATGGATTTCCATTCAGGAGGCTGCACTGTGTACATTGAACACAGTAAGGGGCAGCTGCAAAGCAGAGAAGAGTAAGATAAATGAATGCAGAGTCAGCTCACCCTTCCATGGTTTCAGTAGTAACACAGGAGATCATCTGTTGGAAGCACAGTAGATTGCTGGGCTGGATCCCAGGTAGGAATACAGGAAAGGAGAGAATTGGTTTCCAGCTTCCATACAACTAAAACGTTTTATTTCAATCCATTAAAAATATGAAGTACAAAAAAGAATACTTCATATTTTTAATGGATTGAAATAAAACTTTTTCATTCTATGGAAGCTGGAAACCAATTATCTCCTTTCCCGCAAAGCAGAGAGCCTGCAATATGTAAGCCCTTACCCACTTCCTTTATTCCATCTTGGTCTCTCTGTTACTAAAGGCAGAATTTTCCTAACAAAAGGCAGTGGACAGTAGTGCAGTAAAGAGAGACACATAATAGGCAACACTTTAGGGCTTTTTCTGTTAAATGAAGTGGTGAAGAAATATCTTAGAAATCACAAAGGTTATCTAATGGAGGGAAGTTCTCCACGCCCCCTCCCATAGACTTGCATTGAGGGGGTGGGGTGTGACGCCCTGTATCGTCCATCATCAAGCACGGAGCGAAGTTGCAGCAGATGACATGGGGTGCTGCAGGAGAGATCATGGGGGTTCCCAGCGGCAGGACCCCCGCGATCAGACATCATATCCCCTATCCTTTGGATAGGGGATAAGATGTCTAGGGGCGGAATACCCCTTTAACAGCATTTATATATTGTGTAGTACATTGGCTAAATAAAACAACTAGAGGTGAATTACACTTAACCGGATCCCCAAGTACAATAAACAAGATTCTGACAATAATCTTGCAGCCTAATGTACCGTGGCTTTTCTGTGCATATGATTTGCTGTTGGAGTAGCTTGAATTCTAAACTAGGGCAGTATATGAAAATGAATACATAAATATACATTACATAATACACCTAATAGGGTATATTTCAAATATGTGTATTTTATTTATTTTTAAAATATATTAAAATATATAAACTATATTTATTTAATATTTTTAATAAATGGGCCCGCAGCTGTTTTACAATCATAAATCCGTTTGATCTTTATAATCAGTTTTCCCCAGCTTTATGAGAAGAGTTAATGAGGGACGTGTATGGCAGAGTAACCTGACCAGGTAGGAAACATATCTGAATGCTTTATATTTAAATAAGGAGATGGGAAAATACGTTGCTACTGCAAATCATAAATAATTTAGCATGTATTAGCTGGAGTAAAGATAGGATTACGGCTAGTTGGAAATTTGCCATCTTATAATAATGTGTGGATATACAATTTTTATTTATATATTTATTTTTCTTTGCAGAAGAGCTCACCATGTTTGTTTTTCATTGTAAATAGTGGCAAAGATCCAGACCTTAAAGGGGTAGTCCAGTGGTGAAAAACGTATCCCCTATCCTAAGGATAGGGGATAAGTTTGAGATTGCGGGGGGTCTGACCGCTGGGGCCCCCCGCGATCTCTCTGTACGGGGGCCAGGCTCTCCGGCCAGATAGCGGGTGTCTACCACCGCACGAAGCGGCGGCCGGCACGCCCCCTCAATACATCGCTATGGCAGAGCCGGAGATTGCCGAAGGCAGCGCTCCGGCTCTGCCATAGAGTTGTATTGAGGGGGCATGTCGGCCGCCGCTTCGTGCGGAGGTCGACATGCCCCCTTCCCGCGGGCTGTCCGTGCCCCGTACAGGAGATCGCGGGGGGCCCCAGCGGTCGGACCCCCCGCGATCTGCAACTTATCCCCCATCCTTTGGATAGGGGATAAGTTGTTCACCACTGGATATCTCCTTTAACTCAGCATCCACAAGTTTTAAAACACAATAAAGTCGTAGCATGTCACTGACGGGTTAGGCAACCAGACTGTTGTATGGGAGTATGGGATAGGGTACAATAAGTTATCACAGCCAGAATTCCGGTGGATGCCAAGTAATCACAAGCAAACCTCACTTATAAACCCCAAATCCCACTATCAATATCAATTCACTGGCACCACCTAGACTCATATACGCCTGTCTTAGGTAACCGTCCAGGGCAATTAACTAATAATAACTCTCCACCCAAAATATATATAAAACAAACATCAATAACGTGAACTAAACAGAATTTCTAAATTCGAATTAGAGGACAGAACTGATGAAAAATATTTAATCTGAGTAAAGTAGTGTCACAGTGCTGCTATTGCTGCTAGACAAAGTATATATATATATATATATATATATATATCAAATGCATATAAGTACAATCAAATCAGATAGAAATTAAAAAGGGATAATAAGGTCATATTATACACAGCATGGAATCTCTCAGTGATGGTACCTTGCGTTTTAGTTACAGAAGACCTCCCCCATTGTCCATTACACACTTTTTTTTATCTCTCTTAGTCCCACCCACTTCCTGTTATCTGGGTTGGGGGCAGACCTAAAGGATGAGCTGATTATGGCACTCAGGGGGTGTGGTCAGAACAGTTTAAATGGTGCCTAAGGTCAACAATTGGACAATAACATGCCCACTGCACATGGCACAATTACTTCACCTGGTTCATCATTTTTCTTGGTGCCAGATGGTCAATTAGAGACCAGACATGACTAACCTGGGACAGTGTGACAACTGGGTATCTCCTCCTTCCTCCATCTCAGGCCCGTCAAATCTGGCCTTTCCTAAAAGCCTGGCACCCGCAGGTTTTGAATATCTTTTCTAAAGTTAGACAGTAGAACAGCCAGTGGTAAATGATGAAAGCTTTATTCAGAACCAAGTAAAAAAACGCAAGGCAAGCGGTGCAGCCAGCATGAAACCGAAACAGTAGAGACAGCGTTTCACGCTGTCTCTACTGTTTCGGTTTCATGCTGGCTGCACCGCTTGCCTTGCGTTTTTTTTTTACTTAGTTCTGAATAAAGCTTTCATCATTTACCACTGGCTGTTCTACTGTATGGCTATTCTTTTGGAGTTGAGCTGTGCTGGCGATCGTGTGACCAAACCTATCTCCTACTTTTTTAAAGTTGACCTAACCTGCAATAGGTATTAAGGTATGGCACAATCTAGTTACTAGAGGTTAGTTCACTTCCAGAAAATGTATACTTTTGGCAGAGAGGCTCCCCTGTTGTTTCCCAGACAGGGGAGTCTGGCTCTCCAACTGGAGCTGCCACTGGAAGGGGTGAAAATGTTTGTACTTCAAAAGGGGATTAGATGCAAAACTTGAAAGGGCAGGGATCATGTTCAAGTGTCAGCTAAATTTGCAGATTTCGGTGGTACTGGCCAACCATCTAATGTGTACAGTGGCCTCCAACAGATGTGAGGGAGATAAGGGTTGGGCAGTTTAATTTGCTCCACACTTCTGTTCTCTACTAAAAACACACATACTCTCGGTATGCATGATTATAAGGAGGTCTGGAGAGAGTTGTCGGCTGAATGTTTTACCAACAGCTTTCTTATGTGTATGGCCTGCTTAATGAGTACACATCTAAACTTTCTTTTCTAAAATAGGTGATATGGCACTTATAAGTCACTTACTATTGTTATTCATCTTTGCCTTTGTATCTGGTATGTTTAAAGAGGTACCTCGGCGCTAAACATCTTATCCCCTATCAAAAGGATAGGGGATAAGATGTTAGATCGCAAGGATCCCGCCGCTGGGGACCCCCACTATCTCTCCTGAAGCACCCATGTTTTTCAGCTGAACAGCACAAGGATCGCTCTGTGGATAATAACGGGCGGTGCCAGGGACAGAGTATCGTGATGTCATGGCTCCGCCCCCTCATGACGTCACACCCGCCCCCTCAATGCAAGTCTATGGGAGAGGGTGTGACGGCTGCCATGCCCCCTCCGATAGACTTGCATTTAAGGGGGGAGTGGCATCACAAGGGGCGGAGCCATGACATCACGATACTTCGTCCCCTGCATCGCTCGTCATTAGCAACAGAGCGATCCTCGCTCTGTGCAGCTGAAAAATGGGGGTGCTGCAGGAGAGATTGCGGGGGTTCCCATCGGCGGGATCCCCGCAATCTAACATCTTATCCCTTATTCTTTTGATAGGGGATATGATGTTTAGCGCCGGTGAACCACTTTAAGCTCAGCCTTTATCCTTGGCCCTCTCTCTCCCTCTGGCAGATCTATGACATGGCACCCTATGGAGAAGCATGTGAGCATAATCTTACTGATAGTGTTCAGGAGGCAAAGGACATTAGGTGATTGGCTGTGTATGTAGGTCCTGCTCCGACCTCTCATCTCAGAAGCAGGAAGAAGAGATGAGTAGTGGTGAACTGGAAGAACAAGCGGTAAAGGAGCCTTGGGGGGGAGCTGAGTAGGTAAGCATGTTTTTTTATTTTTAATTTTTTTATTTATTTATTTTTTTACAGCGCCAGTAAAATATTTTTTTGTAATTTTTTATATTTTTTTTATTTAGCTATTTATTAATCTATTTATTTAGATGGAGGCAAGGTTAGTAGGTAAGTATGTTTGTTTTTTGGAGGTAAGGTTAGTAGGTAAGTATGTTTTTTTTTGTTTTGTTTTTTACAGCGCCAGTAAAATATTTTTTTGTAATTTTTATTATTATTATTATTTTTAGCTATTTATTAATCTCTTTATTTAGATGGAGGCTATATTCCAGATGTGAAGTTCACAGGTTTAGACCTCCATGCAGGTCAATAAATGCAGTGCCCTTTATGTGCACTCAGGCCACACATCTGTTACTAATAGCTATGACTAAGTGAAAATACAGTAGATGCACCTTGGTAGCATTTCATCTGTACAGCCAGGGCCTTTTCAGATAATTGTACTCTATTGTATTTTCTGAACAGTAACACATGGATATGAGTCTATTTTATTTTGATGAAAGCACCTATCTCATTTAGAAAGCAGCTGGTTGTTATTGAGCTCTGCTCGTGTTTGTTTCAGATGATTACAAGAAAACTCTTTATATCAGGAAAAAGGTTGGAGATTTTGTTATTGTTTGTGAGACTCTCCATAATTCTCCCTTCCCCGAAAAACCATTGAAATGAAAATAATAGAACTTGATTTGTTGTCATATTAAAGAAAATTTCAGCTTTCTATTCCAGATTAGAGAACCTGCACAAAGAGCATTGATAAGGCACTTAATGATTATTGCTACTTTTATGTTTTGTCTATGTGTTTATAGACTGCATTATATTTTGTGCCTATGTTCTTACATAAGAGAAAGCAGCGCTGTATTTTGTGAGGATATAATTTCCGTACCTGACACCAGTCATGATGCTGTGTAAACGTGGTAAGATTACTCAATCTTCAATCTTCAGAAGCTTTTCACAGTCAGAGAAATATTTGATGAATAAAATAGATTAGCACAGTATTGTGTTACAAATACTCACATTATATTGGGTTATTTCAATGTGTTTTCATGTTCTGTCACAATACATAGGATGTCTGAAATAAATGTTCTTGAAAATAGACCAATTTGTGCCAAATTTCTTGATACAACTTAATGGACATATGTCTTTTTTCAAGTTTCTTGGTTGAACCTCATGGACATATGTCTTTTTTCAACCGTGATGCTACGATCTACATAGCGTGCCGACATATGCTGCTTTGTGCTTTGCCACAATCGTGATTTTTCTTCATTTACCATTATCCCCATTGAACATATTTCTGCTGAAGTTCCTAATAGATATGACACCTTGCGTAAGTGGGATAATTTTTGGATCTTCAAATTGAATACACTCACTCCCAGAGGTTTAAATGAGACTATTGAAAGTAACTTTTAAATTGTATAGATTTTGTTTTTAATGATTTCTAATAGTGATATTCAGGATTTGGGATATTCAGGATGGGTTTCTATTGCAATTTTTATTACTATCATTACTTATTTATTAATATGATTATCCTCTTCCCCATTTTTTTACATAGCTGTATGTTTTTTATTGTCAGAATTTTGTTCTGTGATTTTTTATTGTGAAAGATATATGTTACCATATGGTGAGTTTTCTCTCTCTATTTTTATTATGGGGAATAGCTTTATTCATAATATTTTTATATGTTTAATCATTCCTGTTATTTATCCACATACTTAATCATTCCTCCTATTTATCTACATATTTAATTATTCCTATTTTTTTTTCCAACATCTTTGATTATTCCTATTAATTGCCCAGATTTTCTAATGATTTTTTTCTGTGTTTGTATATCTTTGCCTTTCTTGATTGGGATGGCTAGAGCCAAGGGATTAGTTACATCCCAGTAGCTTGAGATGTATCGTGCGTTCCATTGAGATGGAGTTGCGTTCTACCCTGGCAGGAGGTGACGTGAGCTGGGAAACCAGTGCTCATGTCACTTCCGATTCGCATGTGCAGTCTTCACATCACTTCCGCCATGTGCGTGCATGGCGGGGATGCAGTCTTGAGCAGCTAGTATAGTGGATTGGTAAGTTAATATATTACATTATTTTATTTTGTTATGGTGACATCTGTCTCTTATTGTATTAATGTGTGCTGATTGGTGCCCGGAAGTACATGATATGAGCAATATTATGTACATTTTTGTGTATATATGAGAGTCTTTGGTCTACTATGTATTCCTTGTCCTTATGAGTAAGGAGGCTGAGTCCTCCAATAAAACATTTATATTGGACATTTTATTAAACCTGTTCACATTAAGGATTATAGCCGTTTCATTAGGATCACTGATCGGCTGCACAACCTGACGCATATGGCATATTATACACAGATTAGTCATAAAACTTCTTAATATTTTATAGTTCATTATCATGCCACCAAAACAGCTCTGACCTGATGGGACCTAAACTCCACAAGACCTGTGAAGGTGTCCTGAGGTAGTTGGCACCACAACATTAGCAGCAGATCCTTTATGTCCTGTAAATTGTGAGGTGCGACCTCCATGTATGGGACTTGTTTTTCCAGCACATCGGCCGAGTCACCATATTTTTGTCATGTTCCCCAAACTATTCATAAACAGTGTAGCAGGATGCATTAATCTTCTGAAATGCCACTGCCATTAAGGGATCCAACTTTCAAGGAGGGAGAGGGACTTGATCTCTACAATGTTTTGGTAGATGATATGTGTCAAAGTAAGATCCACATGAAGAACATCATGTCCAGATTGTGAAACAACCTCTGCAAGCTAGAAAAATACTGATTTGACTTAAAGTTTAGCCAAATCGAATGTGAACAGCTTTACGCTTTGCCATTTTCTACAACAACCCTACAAACTCCCTGTCGATACACTAGTTGTTCTAAGCAGAAGTTCTAAAGCCCTTTATAGACATAGCGAAAAACTATGGTAATTGAAGGTTATATGCAGAAGGTAATTGCAATGGTTATTGGCAGCAGGTTGGTCATTTTATTTTAGTTTTAATCTTTGTGCAGCGTCATATTTCAGTATTCTTTATAAAATTGCCCTAAATGTGATTATGAGTAACTTAATACATTATCTATTGCCTCGTCCCTCTCCGTGCTCTCATCTGTGCAGCAATTACAATGCAGTCTATTCCCTTCAATTTGGGAATATTATCTTGATTCTTTGGATGAAAACCGATTGTCTGTGAGACAGGAACACTGTATGGTAAATACTAATGAAAAGTGTAAAGAAAATGTGCTTGTAAGGATTCATGAACTCAGGTCTGGAAAATTGCCATCAGTTTTCCTTGTACAATTCAGCCTCTTTTTATTTAAAAAACAAAAAAACAGAAAAGCGAAAAAATGCAGTGACTGCTCCATTTTCATGGCTACCCAACGAGTCACCATCGTACTCTAAATATTCTAAGAAGTCTAAAAGATGACTCTGAAATTAACTATACAAAGGTATCATGCATTGGAAGAACCATTTGGCTTTTTGAACTTCACCTAGTGAACAATCCTAAAAATATATTGTTGTAAGGGTGATGAAATGCTACCTGTCACCATCAATAAAATTTTATATTTTATAGATAAGCCTATTAAAATGTATTCAAATATACTAATATACTATAATATATCTCTCTGTACGGGGCCCCGGCTCTCGGCCCAGATAGCGGGTGTCGACCCCCGCACGAAGCGGCGGCCGACACGCCCCTTCAATACATCTCAATGGCAGAGCCGGAGATTGCCGAAGGCAGCGCTTCGGCTCTGCCATAGAGTTGTATTGAGGGGGCGTGTCGGCCGCCGCCTCGTGCGGAGGTCGACACGCCCCCTTCCCGCGGGCTGTCGGGGCTCCGTACAGGAGATCGCAGGGGGCCCCAGCGGTCGGACCCCCCCGCGATCTGCAACTTATCCCCTATCCTTCGGATAGGGGATAAGTTGCTCACCTCTGAGTCACCACTGGACTACTCCTTTAAATAAACCTCTAAAGGTTTGGCCACCAGGTGTCCTCCTTCTGGTCCTGCCTGCAATCTAACAGATTGTCCCCTACAGCAGCCTGACACGGACAAAAGTCCGAAAATACAGGGACCTCAGCTCACCACAGTGTATAGAGTGTATACAGATGAATATGTGGTGACGCCAAAGTTGTGGTGTGACCACGGGGTGTGAAGGGTGTAGGTGGATGGGGCAGATGGTATAGCTCAGGGGCAAGGTGTTATTAACACCTGATGTTTGTGACGCCGGTTTTTCCGGTAACCACCTGAACGGTAGCACTGCTATCCCAAGGTTAGGCAGGGCAATAATAGTCCATGACCACGTAAGGGTTAATGGTAGCTTTACTGAGGTTAGACAGTTTGTTAAAGTCTTTACAGCTAGGCCAGAATCCCAGAGAGTCGACCAGTAACACGGAAAGGACCTTGCAGCTTGCTGGGACTTTCAGTACTTTTGGGTCAGACTTCAATACAGCCACTCTGACTATAATTGACATGACTAGTGACTTGACTTTGATAGAGACAACAGACATAGATGAGTTGACTTACTGACAATGTGGCTGGTGTGCAGGCTTTATGGCCTTCAGGTACTGGACACAGGATCTGTGATGTCTGTGTTTTGCTTTTCCTCAGCAGACGTGATGGTGTAAGAGAGAGATTGTAATGGCTGTCCCTCTTATATAGGGGGGCTGAGCAAAAAGTCCATAGGTCAAGCTGCAGGTCAGGTGGTCAACTGGTGCTCTCTGGGTAACATAACACATTATGTGAACATAACATGTGATACCTCCAAAGGTCCTTTATACTTTATACACATAGCACATAACATTATACTGACTATACACAGTAACACTAGCTCCAATACTGGGGGAGACACTGCAGGAAAGCCCCTGATACAATGAGGGACTCAACCTGACAGGGCCTAAGTACTGCACAGGGTTATATCCTGTACTGGGACATTACAAATACTTCAGCTCCCTTTCCCTTTGAGCTGAGCTAGACTGTAGAGCAGGGTTTCCCAACCAGGGTGCCTTTAGCTGTTGCAAAACTACATCTACCAGCATTCCTGGACACACAAAGGCTGTCCAGGCATGCTGGGCTTTGTAGTTTTGCAACAGCTGGAAGCACCCAGGTTGGGAAACACTGCTGTAGAGTCATGCCTTCAGTGCATAGTGCTAAATATTTCTTCCTTTTGTAGCTGCTGGGCAGAGCTGGCACACTGTAGAGTTCAGTGCACAGAGCTGAGGGGTGTGAGTGCGCGATCTTAGCCAATCACAGCCAATTACACACTGAACTGCTCTAGGCTGTGAGTTCAGGGCAGCAATTTTTTTATCTAAGAGCCGAGGAACGTGCTCTCGAATCACCCAAAGTGCAAGAAAAAGTGCAAACGTGTTACACTAAAAAAAACGTGCAGAGAGGATACGGTCAATCGCAAGCCCTTCTCCAATAGGAGAGAGGCCCCCCAACAAACCTTACCCTTCGCCTCCGGACCAAAAGGTACCTGCGAGGGTCCAGGTTCGATGTCCCTTTTCACCAAAGCTACTAAGAGACCACAAATGCTCCCGGCATCCCCCTTGGCGTTAGCCAAGGTATCTGCCCGCAGAGCCGATAACGGTAGGTACCCTGCCAAAGCAGGAGTACCCGTGATGTTTGCAGGGAGGTGCGGAACCTAAAGGTCACACACACCTTCCCTACACCGCCAGGAGTGACACCCTGAAGGGCTACCGCATCTTGACAAATCCTGTGGACACACAACACGCAAAAAAGTGACACAGTGAGACAAAAATAAATAAATAAGTGAATGTGTGCAGATATACTGCCCGGACATCCGGCCGGATCTATAAAAAAATTCTCTTATCCTAGCCAGAAGGCCGGGAATCAAGAGGTGAGTGGCACAAATATGAAGAGATTATGGTGCCCGTGCTTCCACTCAGTGAGCCAATACTCCCAGTGAGTTTCGGCACCTCGGGGTCACCACTCCCCGAGGCACTAAAGTACCTCGGCTCTAGACCCTCTCAGCCTCATGGCGAGACCTGGAGGAAACAGGTTACATCAGGACAGCCGTCGATCTGATTCCTCAGAACCAGCCCCAGAACGCCCCGATACACCTGAGACCTCCATGCAGAACCCATCCCCACCAGCCCCACATCGGTGGGACTTCTCCACCAGTATGAAACTGATAAGAACAGATACTACACTTGATCTTGCCAAAAGGCCTCTCGATCCTTGTGGATCTTTGGCAGCATGTAAAAAAACGGAACACGAGGATGGTCTGTAATTAGTGTTTTAGCCAGCTTATCTGATATTATCCCTTCTCGTACACTTTCTATTATAAAATAATCTTAATTATATTAATATATATTAGTGGGATCACCTTTTAAACGTAAGTATACATTTGAGTCAGCTAACTGACGATACGCTTCTTCCATATACAGGTCCCGATTCATCACAACAATGGCTTCCCCCCTTGTCGGCTCTTTTAACCACAAGGAGGGGGTCATTGGCGAGGGAATTGAGAGCTGCATGCTCCTACTTGGAGAAGTTAGAGTGCACACACTTGACACTAGACCATTTCTCCTGAATTTCATTAGAAACAACCATAGGCGTGCGCAGCCTATTGCATTAGGGTGTGCACCCTAAAGCACAGATTTGCGCTGCACGTGCATATTTATATATATATATATATATATATATATATATAGATAGATATATATATATAGATATATATATAGATATATATATATATATATATATGTATACATATACACACATATACACTCTTGCTTGCATCCACACATACATAAACAGACCTGCACAATTTGCTCATGATCTCTATGTGAATTGCACTCAGTAAACAGCCCAGGTCTGGTGCTCTATGTGAACAATATGTAGTATCATGCAAGTTTAAAACAATAAATCAGAACAATCTGTATTTGAATCTAAACTATGAGTAGGTAGCCATTTGCCCCTTTAATATGTGACACAGATCGGTCTGACTGAGGCTGAACGAATGAGTAAATGAAATAAAAATGCAGCATGAGGCTGAGTCTCCACTGAGATTTTTGCAGTGGTTCTTTTTTGTCCAAAAAAACGCCAGAAAAAACTCCAGAAAAACTGCCCTGCGTTCTTGGCTTTTTTTCTGGCGTTTTTTTTCCTTCCTTTATAGGCTTTATGTGGAAACAGCTTTTTTTTTGCACTTTGGCGTTTTTCTTGGTACCCTTTGTTGGGTACCTTTTCTCTAAATAAATGGAGTTCAGTTTCTTTAATTTCTCTTTGTGTAGTTTCAAGTGCAAGCTGCAGATGTTGCACAATAAGCAGCATGAGATCTAATGAATGGCGATTGTTCATCGCATACCACCTTTGGTGATAAACCAGATCGTCCAGTAGCAGGTTAGGGGTTAACTTGAATCGTAACCCCTATGTATTTGCTGAATTTTTAAATACTCAGTGAGTGTGGATGCATGAAACGAAAAACTTGTCTCCTTTTTAAGCATGGACAGCTGTTTTGTATAATCCACCTTACATTACTCCTTCAACGCAGCAAACGAAAAGACAGCATCGGTAGCATGAGATAAGATATTTGCTCTTTGGGTCCGTAGAGCCCATGATAGTGTTTGCCCAGAATCAATGATTTAATATTTATTGGTACCATATTGGTATTGTTCAAACTTTTTGATCGCTTTTTACTCAATTTTTGCTGGAATATTATGTGATAAAAAAAATGAAATTCCGTTTTTTTTTTTTTTTTTAATGTTCACACCATTCACCATACAGGTTATATTTTAACCCCTTAATGACCAGGGGTTTTTCCATTTTTGGACTTTCGTTTTTTCCTCCTTACCTTTAAAAAATCATAACTCTTTCAATTTTGCACCTAAAAATCCATATGATGGCTTATTATTTGTGCCACCAATTCTACTTTGTAATGACGTCAGTCATATTACCCAAAAATCTACAGCGAAATGGAAAAAAAAATCATTGTGCAACAAAATTGATGAATAAACCCCATTTTGTACATTTTGGGGGCTTCCGTTTCTGCGCAGTACATTTTTTGGTAAAAATGACACCTTAACTTTATTCTGTAGGTCCATACGATTAAAATGATCCCCTACTTATATAGGTTTGATTTTGTAATACTTCTGGAAAAAATCATAACTACATGCAGGAAAATGTATATGTTTAAAATTTTACTACTGACCCCTATAACTTTTATTTTTCCGCGTATGGGGCGGTATGGGGGCTCATTTTTTGCGGTGTGATCTGAAGTTTTTAGCGGTACCATTTTTGTATTGATCGGACCGATACGTCCTGGGTCGTCAAGGGGTTAATAGTTTGGACAATTCCGCACACGGAGTTACCAAATATGTTTATTCTTATTCTTTTTACATATTTTTTTATTTGGATAATGGGGTGATTTAAACTTTTAATATGGAAGGGGTTAATGTATGTGCGTTAAACCTGTATCAGATTTTTTTTCTTACACTTTATTGGTCCCCTTAGTGGACATTCATCAGGAATCATTAGATTCTTCATCTAAATCAATGCAGTTCTATTGAACTGTATTGACCTATGGGCTCGACTGATAGAGCCAGTTACAGGCAGGTTATCATGACAACCAGAAGGACAAAGGAGAGGAAAGCCTTCCAGCTACCTCAACAGTGGTTACACTGTCAGTCAGTGTGGGGGGGTGGGGGGACTATGATAAAGAGAGGAGGGAAAGCAATACATTCTGGAAATTGCAGTACTGAACTACTGCTCAACCAGAAAGCATTAGACTAATAAGAAATAGCTTAAAACTTTTGGTTCTTCCTTCCTTAAATAAAGTGTTGCTGTCATTACAAACAACTTATGACATATATATCAGCCATTACAAAAATTGCTGTTTGCACTGGGTCCCACTCCTGAGACCCACTGCGATCGTAAGTTACTAGTCAGGAAAGGAGGCAGCAATGAGCTCTGTTCACTGGCTGGCTGAGAGATCCATCCATTTCTCTGCATAGAAGTGTCGATTAATTTTGCACTAGCAAGAAGTCATGACGCCAGTATGACCTTATGACCTATGGTCACAAAAAATGTAAAACAAGACTTTTATTCCTGGCCCTGGCCCTTTATGTCCTTGCCCCTTAGGTAGCTTCCAGGAGTTTAGAGATCTTTATTTTCAAGAAGAAGTTGAGGTCATGATTTGATGATCGATCACCCATGATGATGATCCTGATTATACCATGATGCCTTCGGATCCCTGTCTTGGGGATACTATTATAATACAAGACCTATCTATAAAATACACCTCCTGGTGTTAAATTATAACCAATAGAGTGAGAGAAACACACCAAAAGTCGGACCCCATGAGACATGACCCCCTTACTCTCTTGTCCAAACCATTATTGAATTGACAGGCATTCGGTTGTGTATGTGTATGAGAGCCTTTGCCCATACCCGTTCCATATTCTTCATTGTTGAGGTCCAGACTGAACAGATGATGGGGATTTATAAGAATTTCTCTTGTTGAAGTAAAGCTATTCACAAATCATCCCAAATACAATAATTTCTTCCATTGTTTCCCCTTGAGTCAGCATTTCAATAGCACACAAAAGCCTCAAGTCCAAGGCATCCTACACAATTGTCATCAACAGCTCTGCACCGGGGTGACCTTGATCAGTTGACAAACTAGGCTAAAGTCCTTCACTTCTCTCATGTAAATGGCTTTTAGCAGGCTTACGAGTTATGGATGACTTTAATAAGGGAGATAATCCTACAAGAAGAATGTCTTTCCCCATGACATACACTGAGAGTAACCTGGGAACAGTAAAGATTACGCCTAAAATAATGAACCAGTATATAATTACATTGAACGAGAACTTCTCATTACATATACTTTGCATTAAGGCATCACTCATAAGGGCATGACCCTTGAAGGAAACAAGTCCCTGTAGGAAATGGGGATGTAATAGAGTCAATACGGATCTATATAAGCAGTGAATATTGGCGGGTACATGAATAATTGATGATTACCATTGCTTGAATCTGCAATTGAACACATTTATGTACCATTTCCCAGGATGGATTAAAACAGAAGTGCTCCATAGGGGTGAAGTAACATCACACTGACGTACACTGATCAGCTGTTACATTCAAACCACTGACAGACAAGGAGAATAAGATTGATCATCTCTTTACAATGGGGCCTGTCAAGAGGTGGGGTATATTTGGCAGCAAGTGAACAGACCGTCCTTAGGCTAGGTTTCCACTTGTTTTTTTTCTTTTATAAAAACGCCCATTCTGCCGCAATGCATTTTTTTCGTGAAAAAACGCTGCGGCCAGATGTTAGCTGCAAGTCAATAGTAAACTGCAAAATGCAAAATCCACTTGGCATTTTTCAGTTTGGCGTTTTTTTAATCCTTTTGGCGTTTTTGGGCTCCTTGGCAGTTTTTAACTCCTTGGGGACGAAGGGTGTATGCATACGTCCTCGCGTCCCGTCACTTAAGGATGGAGGGCGTATCCATACGCCCTCGGCATTTCCGATCACTGCCGCTCGCCGGGCGGTGATCGGACCGGGATGACTGCTGATATCTATCAGCAGGCATCCCGTGGCAATGCCTAGGGGGGTCCTGAGACCCGCCCCATGTCGGCAATCGCAGCAAATCGAAGGTCAATTCAGACTTGCGATTTGCCGCGATCCGGTGACCCGAACTGGTGACCCGATCGGCCGGAAAATAAAACTGATCGGAGCTGTCAGAGCCAGCTCCGACCAGCCTAAAGGATAGGAGCGAGGTGGCAGTGTTGCCACCCCCTCCTATCCCCTGCCATTGGTCGGTCAGGCTGACCACCAATGGCAGGAGGGGGGTGGGGGGGTTAGAGTTCATTTCCCCCGCTCTGCCCACCAATCGAAGTCGGGGCAGAGCGGGGGAACAAGGGCAGAGAGGAGGGAGCATGGTCTGGCTTACCCGGACTTTCGGAGGAGGCATCGGCGGCATCCACGGAGCAGCGGCTGCAGCAGGAAGAGCGGCGTCCGGAAAGTGCGGCGGAGAAGGCTGCAGTGAAGATCGCGATAAGTGATCTTCACTGTGGCCTTCTAAAAGCTACAAAACTACAACTCCCAACATGCTCAGACAGCCAAAGGCTGTCTGGGCATGCTGGGAGTTGTAGTTTTGCAACATCTGGAGGGTCACAGTTTGGAGACCACTGTGTAGTGGTCTCTAAACTGTGGTCCTCCAGATGTTGCAAAACTACAACTTTCAGCATGCGCTGACTGTCTGGGCATGCTGGGAGTTGTAGTTTTGCAACATCTGAAGTGGCACAATTTGGAGACCACTAGCCCTCCAGATGTTGCAAAACTACAATTCCCAGCACGGCCAGACAGTCAGGGATGCTGGGCATGTAGTTCTGCAATATCTGGCCCTTCAGATGTTGCAGAACTACAACTCCCAGCATGCCTGGACAGTATAGGCATGCTTGGAGTTGTAGTTTTACAACATCTGGAGGGCTACAGTTTGGAAGCCACTACTTAGCGGTCTCCAAGCTGTTCTTCCCCAGTTGTTGCATAACCACAACTCCTAGCATGCCCAGACTGTCCAGGCATGCTGGGAGTTGTAGTTCTGCAACTAAAGGGCCAGATATTGCAGAACTACACGCCCAGCATCCCTGACTGTCTGGCCGTGCTGGGCATTGCAGTTTTGCAACAGCTGTAGGCACACTGGTTGGGAAACACTGAGCTAGAGTCTGTTTCCTAACTCAGTGATTCCAATCCTTTTGCCTCCAGCTGTTGCAAAACTCCCAGAGTGTACTGACAGACCGTACATGTTGGGTGTTGTAGTCTTGCAACAGCTGGAGGCACATGGGTTGGAATCACTGAGCTAGAGTCTGTTTTCTAACTCAGTGGTTCCCCACCAGTGTGCCTACAGCTGTTGTAAAACTACAACTCTCAGCATGTACAGTCTGTCAGTGCATTCTGGGAGTTGTCATTTTGCCACAGTTGAAGGTTTGGGTTTCCTTCAAGGAAACTTACTGTGAACCCCGGCCTGTGTGAATGTACCCTAAAAACACTACACTACACTAACAAATAATAAAAAGTAAAACACTACACATACACCCCCTTACACATCGCCCCCCCCCCCGCCCCCAATAAAAATGAAAAATGTCTCATATGGCAGTGTTTCCTAAACGGCGCCTCCAGCTGTTGCAAAACCACAACTCCCAGTGTTGCCGGACAGCCATAGACTGTCCTGGCAGGCTGGGAGTCTTGCAACAGCTGGAGGCACCCTGTTTGGGAAACACTGCTGTAGGGTTTTGGTGGAGACAAGCCCCATCCTTGTAACCGGGTCCACCACTATTGCAAATTCCTTATTCAGGCCTCAAATGCGCATGGCGCTCTCTCACTTCAGAGCCCTGTTGTATTTCAAGGCAACAGTTTAGGGCCACATATGGGGTATCTCCGTACTCGGGAGAAATTGCCTTACAAATTTTGGGGGGGATTTTTCTCCCATTACCTTTTGTAGAAATGGTAAATTTGGGGGGGGGGGAAAACTTCACTTTAGTGAAAATTTTTTTTTTTCATTTACACATCCGAATTTAACGAAAAGTCGTCAAACACCTCTGGGGTGTTTAGGCTCACCGGACCCCTTGTTACGTGCCTTGAGGGGTGTAGTTTCCAAAATGGTATGCCATGTGTTTTTTTTTTTTTTTGCTGTTCTGGCACCATAGGGGCTTCCTAAATGTGACATGCCCCCAAAAACCATTTCAGCATAATTCACTCTCTAAAATCCCATTGTCGCACCTTCCCTTCTGAGCCCCCTACTGCGCCCACCGAACACTTTACATACACATATGAGGTATTTCCTTACTCGAGAGAAATTGGGTTACAAATTATGGGGGGCTTTTTCTCCTAATCCCCCTTGTAAAATTTCAAAAACTGGGTCTACAAGAACATGCGAGTGTAAAAAATGAAGATTTTGAATTTTCTCCTTCACTTTGCTGCTATTCCTGTGAAACACCTAAAGGGTTAACACACTTACTAAATGTCATTTTGAATACTTTGAGGGGTGCAGTTTTTATAATGGGGTAATTTATGGGGTATTTCTAATATGAAGGCCCTTCAAATCCACTTCAAAACTGAACTGGCCCCTGAAAAATTCAGATTTTGAAAATTTTGTGAAAAATTGGAAAATTGCTTCTGAACTTTGAAGCCCTCTGGTGTCTTCCAAAAGTAAAAACATGTCAACTTTATCATGCAAACATAAAGTAGACATATTGTATTTGTGAATCAATATATGATTTATTTGGAATGTTTTACTTACAAGCAGAGAGCTTCAAAGTTAGAAAAATGCAAAATTTTCAATTTTTTCATCAAATTTTGAAATTTTTCACCAAGAAATGATGGAAGTATCGACAAAAATGTAATGAAATTTAATGAAAAGTAAAAGCATCCAAGGTTATTAATGCTTAAAGTGACAGTGGTCAGAATTGCAAAAAATGCTCCCATCCATAGGGTTATAATGGGCTCCGTCCCCAAGGAGTTAAAAAACGACCTCTTGTCGAGACTTTGGCATTTTTTCGGGAAAATCTTGGCGTTTTTCTCCCATAGAAGTCTATGGGAGTGAAAAAACGCCAAGAAAAACGTGTGGGTTTTAAATTTGGCGTTTTTTTCAGGCGGTTTTTATTCTCTTTTGGACTTTAGCGATCCAAAAAAGTAGTGGAGATACCTTTTTTTTATTAAAATTTAGTAGGGTACCATTAAAAAATTCTAATAAAAAAAAGATACAGTAGTGATGGAAAAAATTTTATTTAACGAAATTTTTCTTTTTTATAACAACATTTTAATTAATTTTTAAACAGGGATCAATTTATGTGCGTGGGTAGGGCACTAAAAATTTAGCCGACAATAATAAAAATGTAGTGTGTGTGTGTTTCACTTTTTAAATTTTTAATTTTTTTTTTAGGTAGTACTACTATTCCCATCATGGAACACACTGTTCCATGATAGGAGTAGTAGTTATCTGTACTAATTGACAGATCGCCAGGGTTTGTTGCGATCCTCATGCGGCCGCTCCTCTATGGTCCCCTGCACTGCCGTATATATACACCTATTCATACTTCACACAGATAGCTGTGATTGGTCAGATGGTTCCAGCCAATAACAGCTCTCTGTGGGAAATAGGAATATGTGTATATATACTGCAGTGCAGGGGACCATAGAAGAGCAGCAGCCGGTATCTATACATTATACAGGAGGAGCACAGTGGGTATCTGGAGGACTGACACTCGCTGCGATCTGTCTATGAATGCAGGTTCTACAGCTCCCAGCAGAGTGTGCTCCATGTTGGGAGCAGTAGTACCTGCAGTAAGGGACAGATCACAGCTGATGTCACTCCTCCTGACACCCCCTGCGATCCTCCTGATGTGACTGTCGAGCAAGAACTTACAGTGAGCCTGCAATGTGTATACAGTATACACATTGCTGGCTCACTTAACCCCTTTCTGAGCTGTGCGCTAAGCCAGCCCGTCAAGGAAAGAGTTAACTTACACTGCTGGACAGTGTAGGTTAACCCTTTGGGCGGTATACACTATATACAGCTATCTATAGATAGCTGTGTATAGTATATACAGAAGATGGAGGAGTCCCCTTACCTCCGTCCAGTCCCCGCATGTCCATGTAGCTCCGCCCCTAGTGATGACATCATTAGGGGGGGGGAACTACAGACGCGATCCAGGCTGGCAAGGGTCTATTCCCATTATAAAAACGGACAATGTGAACAGAGCTTCAGATTAGCCTGAATCCCGTCTGTAGCTCTGCCCCTACTGACGTCATCACTAGGGGGCAGAGCTACATGGACCGGCGGTGACAGAAACGAGGGAGGTAAGTGGACCTCCTGTTCTGTATACACTATATACAGCTATCTATAGATAGCTGTATATTCTGTATACCGCCCAAAGGGGCTATAGGAGCAGGGAATCCTGTCAGTCTGGTGACAGGATTCCCGGCAGCTGTATAGTATACACGGGTACACTATGCACCCCTGTATACTATACTGCCGTGGAGGTGAGTAGTGATGCTGTACATCACTCCTCATCTCCCTACACTCTGTGGACTGGGCGCTCAGCATCCGACCCACAGAGTGGTACCCAGAAGGCAGTGAGAAAACTGCCACAGGGGACAAAACTGGCTATTTCCACATACCAGGGAAAACGCCAGAAAAACTGCCAAAACTCAGTAAAAACCTGTGGCAGTTTTTCTGGCGTTTTTGCTGGCATTTTTTTAGGTGTACAAAAGAAAAACAAGTGGAAACCTAGCCTTATAGTTGATGCATTGGAAACAGGAAAAATTGCCATGCAGAAGCATCTGAGAAGCTTAAAATGGACATTGCCATTTGCAAACAAAAAATGTATACTTGTAGATATTAACATTTTATGCATATTTGTAATATACATTGGTTGGAAAATGTGCATACTTTTGGGTGAAAAAAATGATCTATACTTCTTACCACTAGGGGTCCCTCCACTGTCCAGAACACCTTCTTCTCCTTGTAGCTATTGCATGTGTTTCTCTGTATCGAAACAAAATACAGAAAGTGTTGGTGGGACAAGTAGGGCTCTGTGCAGGCTCATGACTTGTCAACCAGCCTGCTGTGTGAGCCGGGGGCGTGTCACAGAGCCTCAGTGCACAGAGCAGCCAGTTGTCAGCTCTGAGGAGTGAGGGAGAAAGTTTCCATATGAGATGTGAGGGCAAGCAAGGGAAGGCCCCCTCCTCCTCAGTGAATTGCATTCAGTGTGAGCAACATAAACAATTGAACCAGGAGCCATAAAAGGATAAAAAAAAAACAGGGCTTTTTTTTATTTTTTTTATCTGTACCCATACAGGTAAATTTTAAGAAAGGCCAAATTGTGATGACTAGATGACTAGGTCAAAGCCGCTCCTACATGGTAAATCTTGTGGCTTGTTCCCGATATGGTTAGTAACTGAAACAAAGCTAGTGCTATGAAAAGATGTGTCAGAAAAGTGTTTAGGGCTGTGCAGTTATAGACCACAGACCCCTGTGCACTGCTGAAAGCACCTATAATCAGCATCATAAGTGCACTATAGAGACATTGAACTAGGTGACCTGGTCTGATAAATGCTCTTGTTTCCTTTAACATCTTGTGGAGAGCTGAAAACAAGGCCAGGAGGCAGGGTGATGCTCTGGACATTGTTTTGTTGTGAACCTTGAGTCCTTGAGACATCATGTGGATGTTACTTTGACACGTACCACCAACCTGTCTGATATACAGCTCTGGAAAAAAGAAAAAGGAATACGACAAATTATAATTTTTTCTTCCCAAGCTTTTAGGGGAATGCTAGTTTAAAAAAGCCACCAGAACCTGGCTAACCAGTCATTGGGGCGGGTCACGGCTGTTGATGACTGACGCGTCTCTCCGTATCCGTGTATAGAAAGAGAAGTATCACTCAGGTCTTACAGCAGCCGCTGGGACCCACACCAATGACTGGTTACCTAGGTCCTGGATGCTTTTTCTAAACTATGAATTCTTAGAAACCTTTTCAGCACTTTAATAGCAAGTGCTAATTTTCCTAGCAGAGTGCCAATTTACCTGGCAAAAAGTGTAAATAAAATAATTAAAAAAGTAATAATAACAATAATAATTTGGTATTGGCCTTTGCGAAACTGCCCAAGCTATTTAAATACACTGCTTAAAAAAATGAAGGGAACACTAAGATAACACATCCTAGATCTGAATGAATTAACTAATCGTATGAAATACTTTCGTCTTTACATAGTTGAATGTGCGGACAACAAAATCACACAAAAATTATCAATGGAAATCAAATTTATCAACCCATGGAGGCTGATCCAACTTTCATGTAATGTCCTTAAAACAGGTCAAAATGAGGCTCAGTAGTGAGTATGGCCTCCACGTGTCCGTATGACTTCCCTACAATGCCTGGGATGCTCCTGATGAGGTGGCGTCTCCTGAGTGGTCTCCTGAGGGATGTCCTCCCAGACCTGGATTAAAGCATCCGCCAACTCCTGGACAGTCTGTGGTGCAACGTGGTGTTGGTGGATGGAGCGAGACATGATGTCCCAGATGTGCTCAATCATATTCAGTTCTGAGGAATGGGCGGGCCAGTCCATAGCATCAATGCCTTCCTCTTGCAGGAACTGCTGACACACTCCAGCCACATGAGGTCTAGCTTTGCCTTTATTAGGAGGAACCCAGCTGTGCAGCCCCCCAAAGAAATGCCACCCCACACCATTACTGGCTCACTGCCCAACCAGTCATGCTGGAGGATGTTGCAGGCAGCAGAACGTTCTCCATGGCGTCTCCAGACTCTGTCACATCTGTTACGTGTACTCAGTGTTAACCTGCTTTCATCTGTAAAGAGCACAGGGCGCCAGTGGCAAATTCCCAATCTTGGTGTTCTCTGGCTAATGCCAAATGTCCTGCACAGTGTTGAGCTGTAAGCACAACCCCCACCTGTGGACGTCGGGCAGCCAGGAAGCAGAGGAATTGAGAAGTGGTCTGTGGTCACCACCTGCAGAACCCCTCCTTTATTGGGGTGTCTTGCTAATTGCCTATAATTTCATCCAGTTGTCTGTTCCATTTGCACAACAGCAAGTGAAATTGATTGCCAATCAGTGTTGCTTCCTGAGTGGACAGTGGGATTTCACAGAAGTGTCATTGACTTGGAGATACATTGTGTTGTGTGTGTTCCCTTTATTGTTTTGAGCAGTGTATATATCATTAATAATATTGTATGGTGAAGTCCAAACTTTTGGTCACATCCCATCCCAGATAAAATTAAAGTCAAAAATACGCAAAAGTTGTACCAATAAAACTATAGATTGCGGCATGGAAAATGAAAGGGGTCAGAATAGGGCAATTGTAAGTATACTTAATTTGTTTTAAAAAGTTCAACTTTTTTAAAAGCCCTTACATGGCTCTGTGGATGAAAAAATGGCAGAGGTATGTCTCTTAAAAGGTGAAGAGAAAATAAATTAAAACTAGCATGTCCTTAAAGGGGTACTCGGATGGGGGAAAAAAGTGTTTTCAGATCAGCTGGTGCCAGAAAGTTAAACAGATTTCTAAATTATTGTTTTTTCTATTACTTTCTTCTTTCCCTTTTTATATGTTTGTTTATGCTTACATATTCAATGGCGGAGATTGCCGAAGGCCGCACTCCGGCTGTGCCATAGAGTCGACACTCCCTCTTCCCGTGGACTGCTGGGGCCCCCTACGGGAGATCACGAAGGTCCCAGCGGTTGAACCTCCCGCGATCTGAAACTTATCCCCTATCCTTAGGATATAGGATACGTTTTTCACTCCTGGAATACTCCTTTAATGTTTTTCCAAGATGTACAACATGTAAAAAGTTTTTGATTCTGACAGTGCCCATTTAAGGAGAAAAATTACCCCTTTAGTCTCACAATGATAGGCTTCTCACTAACCAGCCAGCACACCCTGCTCTGTACTGATGAGGAGCAAAAGCCCAAAATGGAAAGGTTTTCTTTCCTTCTGAAAAGATCTCTGGCTTGGCACATAATCCCAGTTAGTTTACATGGCTCCTATTTGAAGTTAAACAATTGACTTTAAAGGGTAGCTCCCACCATCCTATATTATTTTTTTTCTGTCCCTGCCTATTGCCAATCTATCCATAACCCCCTCCCTGCTTTTAAATTTTTCTTTTTACTATATTAAAAATATCTTTTTGTCTGCCTGGTAGTGTGCTCGCTACCAAGCAGACTTCCCCAGCTCACTGATGCCTGCTGGGGACAACACTTCTGCCCTTAGTTTATCTACACAGGGTGCCTCCAGCTGTTTCACCACTACAACTCCCAGCTTGCCAAGTATCTATTGTCTGTCAGGGCATGCTGGGAGTTGTAGTAGTGAAACAGCTGGAGGCACCCTGTGTAGATAAACTAGAAGTTAGTACCATGCGGCGCTACGGCGCTAGCCCGTTCCCTCCGTCAAACCCCCCCCCATACCCCGTTCCGTCCATCACAACCCCCCCCCCCCGCCCGCCCGCATACCCCGTTCCCTCCATCACAAACCCCCACCCGCATACCCCGTTCCCTCCGTTATACTTACAGATACCGCAGAGTCCGGCAGCGGGCATGCAGGGACAGCGGTGGCGACGACATGTGCGGGAGGAGTGGCCTCCCACCCAGTGGCCGGGGATTGACTGTCTGATTGACAGGCAGGGAGCGAGAGCAGCCTAAATGAAAAAGGACTGATTGCCAGGCCAAAATCAGTCCTTTTTCAGGCGTAACGTCACGCCAGGCTGCAGCCGGCCACTAGGAGGGTGACCCCTAGTGGCCGTTTTTTTAAACGTAAATTTCACCCTGATAAACCCCCCCAAAAAATAATGACAGTATATTAGACATATGTAGTAGTACATAAGTACTACAACATATCAAAAAATAAACTTGGTGACAGTGCCCATTTAAGGGAAAACCTCCTGAAAAGGTAGCATGAGGGTGTGTTCACACCTTATTTGTTTTTATGTTTTTTTCCGCTGCGTATTTGAAAGGGGGCGGGCTCTTCTCGGCTGTCCGCAGCAGATTTTCCACGGAGGAATTTACCCTGCGTAAAATCCGCCGCAAGCCCCATTGAAGTCAGTAGAGACTGCAGCGGATTTTCCGCAGAGTAAATTCCGCCGCGGAAAATCTGCTACGGACAGCCGAGAAGAGCCCGCCTCCTTTCAAATACGCAGCGGAAAAAAACAAATAGCGTGTGAACGCACAATGAGAGCTGCTTTGCATATCTGCTGGTAATTTAGATCCGTCAGTGGATATTGCAGATCTTGAAGGGCAGTCTTGGAATCAACATTGATGTTTCTTTAGCACCAAGACGACGAAACCCATGTGAGCAGGAAAGAACATTTGAACCCTGGACTTTGATGCTGGAGAATTATCAGAGTCTATTGCAGTCTAACCGCCCTCAGTTGAATTATTGCTCATATAGAGAAACTGATGGAAGGGGTTGGTCAATGGAAGAAGTCACAGAGAGCAAATTTTCACAAAAGTAAAAAAATAAATAAACGAATGAATGAATGAAAAAAACTGTCTCAAAGCTAAGTGAAATCCTTTGGACAGACAAGCTGGGCTACTCCCAAACAATCGGTGATACATCCGTCTTTCAATAACATCTTTTAGTAATAAAAGAAACACAGAAAGACGAGAAATCCTGCATTCTATAGACACGGCTGTTATTTCAGTATTGATTTTGTCACTGCCATTCTCTTTCTAGAGAGCAGCAATTACCGTATTTTTCGCCATATAAGACGCACTTTTTCTTCCCCAAAACTGGGAGGAAAAAGTCGGTGCGTCTTATACGGCGAATACCCCCCTATCGCGGCGGTCCCTTCGGCCATCAACGGCCGGGACCCGCCGCTAATACAGGACATCACCGATCGCGGTGATGCCCTGTATTAACCCTTCAGACGCAGTGATCAAAGCTGACCGCCGCGTCTGAAGGGAAAGTGACACTAACCCGGCTGTTCAGTCGGGCTGTTCAGGACCGCCGCGATTTCACCGCGGCGGTCCCGAACAGCCCGACTGAATAGCCGGGTTAGTGCTTACAGGACACCGGGGGGGACCTTACCTGCCTCCTCGGTGTCTTCTCTGTTCAGGGATCCCCTGTATGGCCGGCGCTCTCCTTCCTCGTCATCACGTCGTTGCGTACGTGCGTCGGCGTGCGTAACGACGTGATGACGGCGACGGAGAGCAAGGATACCCGGCCGGCAGAAGAGACGTTCCGGAGCGACGGGGACGCGGCGACAGCGATGGAGCGACATCCAGGGCAGCAGTGACGGGTCCGGAGCGGCGGGGACACGTGAGTATTACCTCCTATGCAGTGGTCTTCAATCTGCGGACCTCCAGATGTTGCAAAACTACAACTCCCAGCATGCCCGGACAGCCAACGGCTGTCCGGGCATGCTGGGAGTTGTAGCTTTGCAACATCTGGAGGTCCGCAGGTTGAAGACCACTATTGGGTTCAAAATCAATTTTTTTAGATTTTGCACCTATAAATTGGGTGCGTCATATACGCCGGTGTGTCCTATAGGGCGAAAAATACGGTACTTCTTGCTATAGTGATACTTTAGTACGTATAAAAAAATTATATAAGATTCTGTGGATTTAATTCCAGTGAAATACAGTATATTGAAGACCACAGCAAGATCTCTCTCATGTATTTTAGACAGAGTAAGTAGATGCTTCCAATGGGTGGCAGGAATTTGAGCGGCGCTGAGCAGGATCTGGAGAAAGACATAGAGCTAAAAAACGGACTTCTTTATTTGGATAATGCAACGCGTTTCGCTGCTTGTAACGCAGCTTCCTCAGGCATGGCAAACAAGGGGAAACTCCCAGACTTTATACTGAGGGGTTAACCCTTACAGACACAATTTATCCAATCACATACAATAAACAGTTACGATGACCTACGATGGCCCCGACATACGATCATTTCAACATGCGATGGCCTCTCAGAGGCCATCGCATGTTGAAGGCAGCATCAACATACGATGCTTTGGATGTCGGGGCCATCGCATAAACGGCTATCCGGCAGCGCAGACTGCTTCAGCTGCCACCGGATAGCCGTTTACGGTGCCCCGTGTGGTCCGCTGATGATCACTTACCTGTCCTCGGGGCTCCGGCGCGTCCTCTTCGGGATCCCCTGCATCGTCGGCGCTCTCCATCGTCGTCATCACGTCGCTGTGCACACCGTCCCGTCATCCAATAGGAGCAACGTGATGGCAGCGACGGAGAGCGCGGATGCCGGGGAAGCAGAGGCCTTACCGGAGTGTCGGGGACACCTCTGGGACGCGGCGACAGCACTGGACGGTGACATCCCGGGCGGCGACGGTCCGTATCGGCGGGGACAGGTGATTACAACTTCCTCTACCAGTGGTCTACAACCTGCGGACCTCCAGATGTTGCAAAACTACAACACCCAGCATGCCCGGACAGCCACTGTCCGATTCTTTACATTGCACGGATCCCTCAACATACGATGGTTTCAACAAACGATGGTCCGTTTGGAACGGATTACCATCGTATGTTGAGGGACCACTGTACTCAGAATCAATGCAAAGCAATGACTAGAAACATTACCTTCAGGTTTAACAAATAACATTATTTACAAAAATTACATTAAAAGCAAAAAACAAAGCAAAAACATTTTCCTTTATTATATTATATATTATAACAGACTCTAATATAATGAATCTTAAAGAGTCTAGCTTGTTTTCGTGAACCAAAGTAAAATGTTTTGACACACTATAAAGCATAACATAATTATATTAGAGTCTGTTCCAGGGCATAGCTTTAATAGATATCAGCGACTAATAAATCGGGAATCCTTTTGGATCTGTGGTGTCCCGGTACAGGACATGTTCTGTCCCTTTTGTCTGGCGTCCCCTCAGCCAGAGTCCCTCCATGATAATGGGCTCCCCTGAAGGGCTAACTCCTAGTCGCCTCTTAATATGCTGATATCTAATGTATATATTTATATATTTAATTAATCTAGGAATACCGCTGTATAGGACCTTAGAGGTCACGTGCCTTTAATTTATGTTATGGGATGGTTTAAAGACCTTTGGGTCATGTGATATACCCAGGGTTCCAGAGGTCAGTACTGACAGGTTTGGCTTACCAATGAGCATTGTCCCTCCCCCTTAGTATATAAGGGGCTGCTGCCACTAAATTCTCACTCTTCCTGCTGGACTAGTAAGCAGCATTAATCTCAGCAAAAAACATCAATTCAAGCTAAGCCTGAAGCCTAATCTTCCGCAGCCACTAAACCTTGTTTCGCAAGGATAGAATGAACAAAAAAGGTGGTGGAGTCTGTCTTTATGTAAGAAGTGGTATGAAAGTCAGTGTGAACGATGCCATAGTGTGTGATGATTCTGAGGATGTGGAATCACTGTGGGTAGAATTACAAAAGGAGGGAAATACTGAAAAAATAATATTTGGTGTAATCTACAGACCCCCTAATATCACTGAAGAGATAGAAGGTCGGCTGTATAAACAAATAGAGAGGGCCGCCCGGGCAGGTACAGTGGTAATAATGGGAGATTTTAACTATCCAGATATAGATTGGGGTCCGGGGTTGGCTAAAACTACAAAGGGGAGAAAACTCCTAAATTTATTGCAGGATAATTTTATGGGCCAGTTTGTGGAGGACCCAACAAGAAGTGATGCCTTGTTGGATCTGATCATTTCCAACAACGCAGAGCTGGTTGGTAATGTAACTGTGCGGGAAAACCTTGGTAATAGCGACCACAATATAGTTACTTTTGACTTAAAATGTAGAAAACAAAGACAGACGGGGAAGGCAAAAACATATAACTTTAAAAAGGCAAATTTCCCTGGGCTGAGGGCTGCACTACAGGACATAGACTGGGGGGAGGTGTTGTCAAATACTGATACAGAAGGTAAATGGGACATCTTTAAATCAACTCTAAATAACTATACAGCTAAATATATACCAAAGGGGAACAAATATAAACGATTAAAACTAAATCCTACATGGCTGACAAATGAGGTTAAAAGAGCAATAAACAACAAAAAAATAGCCTTCAAAAAATTCTAATCTGATGGGTCAGCTATAACATTTAAACAGTACAAGGAGCTTAATAAAATCTGTAAAAATGTAATAAAAACAGCAAAAATAAAAAATGAGAGACAGGTGGCCAAAGAAAGCAAAACTAATTCTAAATATTTTTTTAGATATATAAATACAAAAAAAACAAGGACAGAGCATGTAGGACCCCTTAATAATGATAATGGGGAGGTTGTCACGGGCGATCAAGAGAAGGCGGAGCTACTGTATGGGTTCTTTAGTTCTGTATACACTATGGAAAAAGGAGCTGACATTGGCCAGGTCAGTGCTGGTAACACATCATGTAATGTACTGAACTGGCTTAATGTAGAGATGGTACAAGGTAAGTTAAGTGATATAAATGTAAGCAAATCCCCAGGGCCGGATGGACTACACCCAAGAGTTCTTAGAGAGGTAAGTTCAGTAATATCTGTACCCCTGTTCATGATATTTAGAGATTCTCTGGTGTCTGGTATTGTGCCAAGGGACTGGCGCAAGGCGAATGTGGTACCAATCTCCAAGAAGGGCTCTAGGTCTTCCCCAGGAAACTATAGACCGGTAAGTCTAACGTGCATTGTGGGTAAATTGTTTGAAGGACTTATAAGGGATTACATACAGGAATACATAGGGGACAATAGTATTATAAGTGATAGCCAGCATGGGTTTACTAAGGAGAGAAGTTGTCAAACCAATCTAATTTGCTTTTATGAAGAGGTGAGTAGAAGCCTTGACAGAGGAATGGCTGTGGATATAGTGTTTCTGGATTTTGCCAAAGTGTTTGATACTGTCCCTCATAGACGTCTGATAGGTAAGTTAAGGTCCTTGGGCTTGGAAACTTTAGTTTGTAACTGGATTGAACACTGGCTCATGGATCGTACCCAGAGAGTGGTGGTCAATGATTTGTACTCTGATTGGTCTCCGGTTATTAGTGGTGTACCCCAAGGTTCAGTACTGGGCCCGCTGTTGTTTAATTTATTTATCAATGATATAGAGGATGGTATTAACAGCTCTGTTTCTATCTTTGCAGATGACACCAAGCTTTGTAGCACGGTACAGTCTATAGAGGATGTGCATAAGTTACAAGATGACTTGGATAGACTAAGTGTCTGGGCATCCACTTGGCAAATGAGGTTCAATGTGGATAAATGTAAAGTTATGCATCTGGGTACTAATAACCTGCATGCGTCGTATGTCTTAGGGGGGATTAAACTGTCAGAGTCACTGGTAGAGAAGGATCTGGGTGTACTTGTAGATCACAGACTACAGAATAGCATGCAATGTCAGGCTGCTGCTTCCAAAGCCGGCAGGATATTGTCATGTATAAAAAGTGGCATGGACTCGAGGGACAGGGACATAATACTCCCCCTTTATAAAGCATTGGTACGGCCTCACCTGGAATATGCTGTTCAGTTTTGGTCGCCTGTTCATAAAAGGGACACTGCGGAGTTGGAAAGGGTGCAGAGACGCGCGACTAAACTAATATGGGGCATGGAACATCTTAGCTATGAGGAGCGATTAAAGGAGTTACAATTGTTTAGTCTTGAGAAGAGACGTTTAAGGGGGAATATGATAAACGTATATAAGTATATAAATGGCCCATACAAAAAATATGGAGAAAAACTGTTCCAGGTTAAACCCCCCAAAGGACGAGGGGGCACTCCCTCTGTCTGGAGAAGAAAAGGTTTAGTCTAAAGGGGCGACACGCCTTCTTTACCGTGAGGACTGTGAATTTATGGAACGGTCTACCTCAGGAACTGGTCACAGCAGGAACAATTAACAGCTTTAAAACAGGGTTAGATACATTCCTGGAACAAAATAACATTAATGCTTATGCAGAATTATAAAACTACATCCCTTTCCCTTCAACTCCCTAGTTGGACTTGATGGACGTATGTCTTTTTTCAACCATACTAACTATGTAACTATGTGAGTTATCCAGCTCAAAGCTGCTAAAATCCTGTGTGACTACTGCAACTCAATTATCCTAAATTCAGTAGCACAGTGGCTAGCAATCAAAGCTCATTGTATTCAGAAGTCCCAGAAAACCTGTGAGGAACCTGAACTACGGTCCTCTATACAAAGACTGTTTTGTTAACTGCAGTTGCATAAAATATGCAGTAAAGTTTATTCCAGTTTCATCAAATATCTGCTGTGGACATTCAATTATTTCTCCCTACCGTTGCTGGTACGGTTGGCGGTAGGACTATTTATCTAAGTAAACCACATCCTGGCGTCACGACAACATAGGGTTAATACCAGCATACCCTACACTATTACCTGCACCACCTAGTCACCACAGATCCACAAATTAGCTTCACTCACTCAATTGGGTTTTAATGAAACAATAGAAAATTTTTGCTGAATTTGTATATGTATAGGTGAATGCGTTTCCTTGTGCTTTTGAATACCCCTTTTTTTTATCATTCTGTTTTATTGTATTTTATATATATATATATATATATATATATATATATATATATATATAAAGGAATTTTTATTTTAATGTCATTTTTGTATATAATGTTATTTGTTAAACCTGAAGGTAATGTTTCTAGATATTGCTTTGCATTGATTCTGAGTATTGTAGGTCTGCTAGTGGATATATTGGGCTTTTAAGTGTTAACTTTTTATTGTATGTGATTGGATAAATTGTGCCTGTAAGGGTTAACCCCTCAGTATAAAGTCTGGGAGTTTCCCCTTGTTTGCCATGCCTGAGGAAGCTACGTTACAAGCAGCAAAACGCGTTGCATTATCCAAATAAAAAAGTTAGTTTTTAGCTCTATGTCTTTCTCCTGATTCTCTTCAGCGCCGCTCAAATTCCTGCCACCCATTGGAAGCATCTACTTACTCTGTCTATTACTAGGAAGGCTGCAGATGAGTCTACACTACACGTTCACCATTGTTGTGTATGTTGGTACACAACAATACTTGGTGAGAGGCTCCTTACCCCTTACCATATATTTTAGGACATTCTGCATTAAAAGAGAGGGGTCCTCATTCAAGGTCTCTATATGTATAAGCCAGACTTAACAGTAGATACAAAGGGTCTTACTCTCTAGAGCAGTGGTGTCAAAACTATGGACCTCCAGATATTGGGAATTCGGTCCTCTTTATATCATGCTCAGAACCGCAGACACAGGAGGATATCTAGTAGGAATGGTAACAAATTATACCCTCAAGCTTTTATGTTAACCATATTTGTAAAGCATTTTTGAAGATTTTTTTTTCTCATAATTTTCCATTTTGATATCTAAATTCTATAAGGACCATGAAATCTTGCAGTTTCCATTTTGGCCACTAGGTCTAAAGCTAAGCTGAGACTTACTGTTCAGTACAGATCATTTCCCAGGGATTTCTGTCTTCTCAAGAGCAGACAAGGAGCACAGTGAAAGGCAACACCAGCAGAGAGATGACACTGGATTTACCACCATTCACAGGAGAGATCAGCATCCCCCATCCCTGTAGAATGACCTCTGAAAAGGTCACAGAGAATTCTCAGTAACCTCTCCAATTCACATGGGGAATCAGCTTATTGCTACAGCACTGGTTTCTGTCAAGTTTAATAGTTACATTTATCCTGCATAGGAAAAGACTAACATTACATGGTATAACACCTCAATGGGTTTGGACCCGCTTTGCCACTTACCGGGTTGGCTTTGGGCCAAACTTGAGTGTGGTGTTTAAGTACGTCCCTGGTTTTCACCCTTATCCCGCTCCAGATGTGGAAGCTGGTGTTAGCTGCAGGGATACACCAGTTCGCTGCAACAAGAGTGGTCCCGGTAAAGTGGCAGCTGGCCAAGACTCAGGTGCAAAGCACCTGAGATATAGGCAGATAGGGCTAGCTAAGGCTAGGTGGAGTTAGCACAGCAGAGTCATTAGAGACTAGACAGGCTAGATGTTATAGCTGAATTGGAGCTTGGAACTGCAGAGCTGAATTGCACATGTGCAGATGGTATTTAGCTGAATAGCAGGCAGAAGCAAAGTCCAGAAATCCGAAGTCTGTACCAGGAGAGTCAGGAAAGTACCAAGGGGTCAGGCGAAAGGAGGCGTCACAAAACAGGAAAAGGTCTGGAAACACGGGTACAGCAGAACAGCACAATCAATGGCACCTTTGCAATGGATAATCACTTTGTAACTCAGGTGAGAAGGTGAGGGCAGAGTGCCCTTAAATAGGGGATGGTAGTCAGGAATTGGAGGGGTAATAGAGTCAGAGGTGCGCACAAACCCTTAAAGAGACAGGCATTGTGCGGCCCCTATTAGATGCACCAGACACTGTTGCTGGGTGAGACAGTGCGGAGGGAACAGTCCAGAGCCTGTACCGAGGAGGGGTAGCAGTGCGTGCTGTTGCCGCCGTCACACATTGTTACGCCGAGCGCTCCGGGTCCCCGCTCCTCCCCGGAGCGCTCGCTACACTCTCCTCACTGCAGCGCTCCGGTCAGATCCACTGACCCGGGGCGCTGCGATACCGCCTCCAGCCGGGATGCGATTCGCGATGCGGGTAGCGCCCGCTCGCGATGCGCACCCCGGCTCCCGTACCTGACTCGCTCCCCGTCGGTCCTGTCCCGGCGCGCGCGGCCCCGCTCCTTAGGGCGCGCGCGCGCCGGGTCTTTGCGATTTAAAGGGCCACTGCGCCGCTGATTGGCGCAGTGGTTCCAATTAGTCTGATCACCTGTGCACTTCCCTATATCACCTCACTTCCCCTGCACTTCCTTGCCGGATCTTGTTGCCATTGTGCCAGTGAAAGCGTTTCCTTGTGTGTTCCTAGCCTGTGTTCCAGACCTCCTGCCGTTGCCCCTGACTACGATCCTTGCTGCCTGCCCCGACCTTCTGCTATGTCCGACCTTGCTTCTGTCTACTCCCTTGTACCGCGCCTTTCTTCAGCAGCCAGAGAGGTGAGCCGTTGCTAGTGGATACGACCTGGTCACTACCGCCGCAGCAAGACCATCCCGCTTTGCGGCGGGCTCTGGTGAAAACCAGTAGTGACTTAGAACCGGTCCACTAGCACGGTCCACGCCATCCCTCTCTGGCACAGAGGATCCACCTCCTGCCAGCCGGCATCGTGACAGTAGATCCGGCCATGGATCCCGCTGAAGTTCCTCTGCCAGTTGTCGCTGACCTCACCACGGTGGTCGCCCAGCAGTCACAACAGATAGCGCAACAAGGCCAACAGCTGTCTCAACTGACCGTTATGCTACAGCAGTTACTACCACAGCTTCAGCAATCATCTCCTCCGCCAGCTCCTGCACCTCCTCCGCAGCGAGTGGCCGCTTCTGGTTTACGCCTATCCTTGCCGGATAAATTTGATGGGGACTCTAAGTTTTGCCGTGGCTTTCTTTCCCAATGCTCCCTGCACTTGGAGATGATGTCGGACCAGTTTCCCACTGAAAGGTCTAAGGTGGCTTTCGTAGTCAGCCTTCTGTCTGGAAAAGCCCTGTCTTGGGCCACACCGCTCTGGGACCGCAATGACCCCGTCACTGCCTCTGTACACTCCTTCTTCTCGGAAATCCGAAGTGTCTTTGAGGAACCTGCCCGAGCCTCTTCTGCTGAGACTGCCCTGTTGAACCTGGTCCAGGGTATTTCTTCCGTTGGCGAGTATGCCGTACAATTCCGTACTCTTGCTTCAGAATTATCCTGGAATAATGAGGCCCTCTGCGCGACCTTTAAAAAAGGCCTATCCAGCAACATTAAAGATGTTCTGGCCGCACGAGAAATCCCTGCTAATCTACATGAACTCATTCACCTAGCCACTCGCATTGACATGCGTTTTTCCGAAAGGCGTCAGGAGCTCCGCCAGGATATGGACTCTGTTCGCACGAGGCGTTTCTTCTCCTCGGCTCCTCTCTCCTCTGGTCCCCTGCAATCCGTTCCTGTGCCTCCCGCCGTGGAGGCTATGCAGGTCGACCGGTCTCGCCTGACACCTCAAGAGAGGACACGACGCCGCATGGAGAACCTCTGCCTGTACTGTGCTAGTACCGAACACTTCCTGAAGGATTGTCCTATCCGTCCTCCCCGCCTGGAAAGACGTACGCTGACTCCGCACAAAGGTGAGACAGTCCTTGATGTCTACTCTGCTTCTCCACGTCTTACTGTGCCTGTGCGGATGTCTGCCTCTGCCTTCTCCTTCTCTACTATGGCCTTCTTGGACTCCGGATCTGCAGGAAATTTTATTTTGGCCTCCCTCGTCAACAGGTTCAACATCCCAGTGACCAGTCTCGCCAGACCCCTCTACATCAATTGTGTAAACAATGAAAGATTGGACTGTACCATATGTTTCCGCACGGAGCCCCTTCTAATGTGCATCGGATCTCACCACGAGAGGATTGAACTTTTGGTCCTCCCCAATTGCACTTCTGAAATTCTCCTTGGACTTCCCTGGCTTCAACTTCATTCCCCAACCCTGGATTGGTCCACTGGGGAGATCAAGAGTTGGGGGCCCTCTTGTTCCAAGGACTGCCTAAAACCGGTTCCCAGTAACCCTTGCCGTGACTCTGTGGTTCCTCCTGTGACCGGTCTCCCTAAGGCCTATATGGACTTTGCGGATGTTTTTTGCAAAAAACAAGCTGAGACTCTACCTCCTCACAGGCCTTATGATTGTCCTATCGACCTCCTCCCGGGCACTACTCCACCCCGGGGCAGAATTTATCCTCTATCCGCCCCAGAGACTCTTGCCATGTCTGAATACGTCCAGGAAAATTTAAAAAAGGGCTTTATCCGTAAATCCTCCTCTCCTGCCGGAGCCGGATTTTTCTTTGTGTCCAAAAAAGATGGCTCCCTACGTCCTTGCATTGACTACCGCGGTCTTAATAAAATCACGGTTAAGAACCGCTACCCCCTACCCCTCATCTCTGAACTCTTTGATCGCCTCCAAGGTGCCCACATCTTTACCAAACTGGACTTAAGAGGTGCTTATAATCTCATCCGCATCAGAGAGGGGGATGAGTGGAAAACGGCATTTAACACCAGAGATGGACACTTTGAGTATCTGGTCATGCCCTTTGGCCTGTGCAACGCCCCTGCCGTCTTCCAAGACTTTGTTAATGAAATTTTTCGTGATCTTTTATACTCCTGTGTTGTTGTATATCTGGACGATATCCTGATTTTTTCTGCCAATCTAGAAGAACACCGCCAGCATGTCCGTATGGTTCTTCAGAGACTTCGTGACAATCAACTCTATGCCAAAATAGAGAAATGTCTGTTTGAATGCCAATCTCTTCCTTTCCTAGGATACTTGGTCTCTGGCCAGGGACTACAAATGGATCCAGACAAACTATCTGCCGTCTTAGATTGGCCACGCCCCTCCGGACTCCGTGCTATTCAACGCTTTTTGGGGTTCGCCAATTATTACAGGCAATTTATTCCACATTTTTCTACCGTTGTGGCTCCTATCGTGGCTTTAACCAAAAAAAATGCCGATCCCAAGTCTTGGCCTCCTCAAGCGGAAGACGCCTTTAAACGGCTCAAGTCTGCCTTTTCTTCGGCTCCCGTGCTCTCCAGACCTGACCCTTCCAAACCCTTCCTATTGGAGGTTGATGCCTCCTCAGTGGGAGCTGGAGCTGTCCTTCTACAAAAAAATTCTTCCGGGCATGCTGTTACTTGTGGTTTTTTTTCTAGGACCTTCTCTCCGGCGGAGAGGAACTACTCCATCGGGGATCGAGAGCTTCTAGCCATTAAATTAGCACTTGAGGAATGGAGGCATCTGCTGGAGGGATCAAGATTTCCAGTTATTATTTACACCGATCACAAGAACCTCTCCTACCTCCAGTCTGCCCAACGGCTGAATCCTCGCCAGGCCAGGTGGTCTCTGTTCTTTGCCCGATTTAATTTTGAAATTCACTTTCGGCCTGCCGATAAGAACATTAGGGCCGATGCTCTCTCTCGTTCCTCGGATGCTTCTGAAGTTGAACTCTCTCCGCAACACATCATTCCTCCTGACTGCCTGATTTCCACTTCTCCAGCCTCCATCAGGCAAACTCCTCCAGGAAAGACCTTTGTTTCTCCACGCCAACGCCTCGGAATCCTCAAATGGGGTCACTCCTCCCACCTCGCAGGTCATGCAGGCATCAAGAAATCTGTGCAACTCATCTCTCGCTTCTATTGGTGGCCGACTCTGGAGACGGATGTTGTGGACTTTGTGCGAGCCTGCACTATCTGTGCCCGGGATAAGACTCCTCGCCAGAAGCCCGCTGGTTTTCTTCATCCTCTGCCTGTCCCCGAACAGCCTTGGTCTCTGATTGGTATGGATTTTATTACTGATTTACCCCCTTCCCGTGGCAACACTGTTATTTGGGTGGTCGTTGATCGATTCTCCAAAATGGCACATTTCATCCCTCTTCCTGGTCTTCCTTCAGCGCCTCAGTTGGCTAAACAATTTTTTGTACACATTTTTCGTCTTCACGGGTTGCCTACGCAGATCGTCTCGGATAGAGGCGTCCAATTCGTGTCTAAATTCTGGAGGGCTCTCTGTAAACAACTCAAGATTAAATTAAATTTTTCTTCTGCATATCATCCTCAATTCAATGGACAAGTAGAAAGAGTTAACCAGGTCTTGGGTGATTATTTACGACATTTTGTTTCCTCCCGCCAGGATGACTGGGCAGATCTTCTTCCATGGGCCGAATTCTCGTATAACTTCAGAGTCTCTGAATCTTCCTCCAAATCCCCATTTTTCGTGGTGTACGGCCGTCACCCTCTTCCCCCCCTCCCTACCCCGTTGCCCTCTGGTCTGCCTGCTGTGGATGAAATTTCTCGTGACCTTTCCATCATATGGAGAGAGACCCAAAATTCTCTCTTACAGGCTTCATCACGCATGAAGAAGTTCGCGGATAAGAAAAGAAGAGCTCCTCCCATTTTTTCCCCTGGAGACAAGGTATGGCTCTCCGCTAAATATGTCCGCTTCCGTGTCCCTAGCTACAAGTTGGGACCACGCTATCTTGGTCCTTTCAAAATTTTGTGCCAGATTAATCCTGTCTCTTACAAACTTCTTCTTCCTCCTTCTCTTCGTATTCCTAATGCCTTTCACGTTTCTCTTCTTAAACCACTTATCATCAACCGTTTCTCTCCCAAATCTGTTCCTCCCACTCCTGTTTCCGGCTCCTCGGACATCTTCTCCGTCAAAGAAATTCTGGCATCCAAAAAGGTCAGAGGGAAAACCTTTTTTTTAGTGGATTGGGAGGGTTGTGGTCCAGAAGAGAGATCCTGGGAACCTGAGGACAATATCCTAGACAAAAGTCTGCTCCTCAGGTTCTCAGGCTCTAAGAAGAGGGGGAGACCCAAGGGGGGGGGTACTGTTACGCCGAGCGCTCCGGGTCCCCGCTCCTCCCCGGAGCGCTCGCTACACTCTCCTCACTGCAGCGCTCCGGTCAGATCCACTGACCCGGGGCGCTGCGATACCGCCTCCAGCCGGGATGCGATTCGCGATGCGGGTAGCGCCCGCTCGCGATGCGCACCCCGGCTCCCGTACCTGACTCGCTCCCCGTCGGTCCTGTCCCGGCGCGCGCGGCCCCGCTCCTTAGGGCGCGCGCGCGCCGGGTCTTTGCGATTTAAAGGGCCACTGCGCCGCTGATTGGCGCAGTGGTTCCAATTAGTCTGATCACCTGTGCACTTCCCTATATCACCTCACTTCCCCTGCACTTCCTTGCCGGATCTTGTTGCCATTGTGCCAGTGAAAGCGTTTCCTTGTGTGTTCCTAGCCTGTGTTCCAGACCTCCTGCCGTTGCCCCTGACTACGATCCTTGCTGCCTGCCCCGACCTTCTGCTACGTCCGACCTTGCTTCTGTCTACTCCCTTGTACCGCGCCTATCTTCAGCAGCCAGAGAGGTGAGCCGTTGCTAGTGGATACGACCTGGTCACTACCGCCGCAGCAAGACCATCCCGCTTTGCGGCGGGCTCTGGTGAAAACCAGTAGTGACTTAGAACCGGTCCACTAGCACGGTCCACGCCATCCCTCTCTGGCACAGAGGATCCACCTCCTGCCAGCCGGCATCGTGACACACATGGTGGCCATTTAGATAAATTACCATCCATGTAAAACACAGACATCCTGAGGAACATGCTCGTATTGGTGCTCCTCTGCTCTGGCTCATAGAGGAGAACTGGATCACTCCTCTAGGCCTCCAATAGGCCCTAATAAGGCAGACATTGTCCTGATGGTACAATATCTTTCCAGGCATTATAAATCTGCTCCTCACAGCTCCTGAAACCAAGATATATCATGTAAGAATACCATAGTCTGGGAACAGCGTCCAAGTTCAGTGCATCCTTTATCAGAGTGTAAATCAGATGACCCTCGGCTTGTACTTTACATGCACCATTTTCTTTTTTACTGTAATTTGAACCTTTTTTTTTTTCATCAAAGAACAATTCTGACACTTGTAAAAGTGTGAAGATGAAAAAAAAGAAGCAAAACGTTAAGAGCAGTGGAGTGAATAAAGAAGAGTATAGGCGAGTCTAATAGCTGGGAAGACATTACTGCGGGAATATTCACTGAACAGATCAGAAAGTTTCTTATTAGATAACTTTCTCCAGCATAATCAAGAATGGGATATAAGGCGTCTTGGCAGCTCAACTGAGAAGAGAGTATTTACCCCCCATGTCTTGTTCCTTTATAAGTTATTGAATGGTGACTATTTTTATAATCACTAATTCTAACCTGTCCCTTGACCACCAAATTATTCTAAAACCCCAGCCTTGCTTTCAAATCCCAGAATTACCACCAGGAATACTGACATTAACTCCTTCACTGCCCTAGACCAACAGGGATACTTACATTAAAGGAATTATGCAGTATAACAAAACATATCCCCTTTCCACTAGGACTCCCCGCATTTTCCAGTATGACATTCCGCTTTTCTCATGAATAAGGACATGTCAACCACCAGAGGAAGCTGTGGCCGACATGCTCCCTCTATGTATCTCTATGGAAGAACCAAAGATCAAGCATTCGGACATCTCTGTTTCTCCCATAGAGATGCATGTAAGGGGGGTATCAGCCACAGCTTCTTGCCATGGTCGACACACTGCAGAAATAGGTTGGGAGATGGGGTCCCAGTAGTCGGACCCCCCTGATCTGACACTTATCCCTTAACCTGCGGATAGGGGATACATTTTGTTATACTTGACCGCTTCTTTAATTCCTTCTCTGCTCTAAAACACTAGGATTGCAAACAAAAACCACTTCAATATCCACAACCACTTCTGGATGTTTTGTGGCCTTGTGAATCTGGCTGCTCTATGGATAACTCTTAGAGCCCATTCATACTATTGAATTTCCAAGCGTAATTCGGCCAGGCATTTCACACGTGTTGGGATGGAGAAGAGAAATAGTCAACAACAGGGACTAAAGGTTTTATCATACTGTCAACCAGGGCACTTTCAAATGTAAAATATATCCATTCCAAAAAACCCTTTAAATTACTAAAACGAACTCAAAAACATATCACTATAAGTTCTTAAAAAGATAAGAGCTATGTGACTGAAAAAAACTCACTACAAAACAGCAATGTACAATCTTTCCTAAGACATAAGTGTCTGTAGGACTATTGTTATGCGCTCTAAATTGCCGCCCCTTGCAGTCCTAGCCTGAGGCAAAAACTTCAACATGCCTCAATGACGGAGTAGCTCTGACGCCTAATCTGCCCCTTCTGTAACTGATGTCTCCTACGCATGAGATGTCTACCCCTGCTTCTCCTACTGCTTACAGTACCACAGGAGACTTCCTCCTCCATCCACTCCCTTTCCTCTCCTTTACATAATGGGCGAATTATCATGTATGGAGTAGGGTTCAGGCCTGACATTTTCCCAAAGCACTATCCCTACCTACTTGAACAATCCACGTTAGACAGCGACCCCCAACGGGGTGACAGTCCCTACGGTGGACAAAGTTGCAGGGGCATCAAGAATAGTCAGTCCAAGTTAGCAGCAATAGGCTAAAATATTACTAGGTTGGACTCAGAAACAAAGAGCCTACCACCAGAGGACAAAATCATCAGGCAAAAGGGAAATAATGTCACAAGCAAAGGTCAGGTATCACAGAACACATCACTAGAAGGCAAGAGGTATAAACATAATTGCAGGGGTTGAAGGGGTACTGCAGCAAAACTTAACTTATCCCCTATCCACAGGATAGGGGATAAGTAGCTGAAAGTGGGAGGGGTCTGACTGATGGGACCCCCGTGATCTCCTGAACAGGACCTGGCTGAGGAGCACGTGCAGTAGACTCCATGCACTCCATTGATTTCTATGGGAGCTCCAAAGAGACCCGAGTCCAGCATTCGGGCATCATGGACGCTTCCATAGAAATGAATGGAGCGCATGCTGTCAAGCGGTAGACAGCATGTGCTCCTCACTGAGCGAGACGGGGTCCCGTTCCGGAGATCTATAGATAGTGGATAACTTAATTTTGGCTGCAGTACCCCTTTAACTTCTTACACAGGCAAAGACTGTGAGCACAATAGGATTTTAGGCTATAACACCAGCGCTGCTGCACATTGGTTCGGCACCAAACCTCCTCATTGACTGGACCTGCAGTGTCGTTCAGTGACAAATGGGTCTGCAACGTGCAGGGCTGCTGTCAAGACAACAAGTGATGTTTCAGCCATATTGAGGGAGGAGTCCAGTTGGAACTGGAGCCCAGACCAAGTACGCATGTGACAATAACATTATACTTTCTGCACTTTAACTGGGGAGGTGGCAAAAGGGGTGTTTTGGCTGCTAAAAAAGATAAGGAGGGCACTTTCCCCAAATAATCTATACAGTACTATATAATTTCACATATTCACATGTACTTCAGTTTTATGAAATCTTCCTTAACTCTCATTCACCTTAAGTGGACATCATGTACAAAAATAAGGATTTCATGAATATTTACGATGGAACAAACGAAATTATATCCATCCCATCTGTGAGAACTCATGGCTGATAATTGCTCTGACACTGTCACCATGCCAATGTGGTTTTCTGTCACAGAGAAGATGGCAAGATGACAGCAAACCACTTTGCAATTTTAAATCTGTCCCATTTCCCTGACCTTGTGTGCACAGCCAAACAACCAGCGCTCATTTCAGGCAGACTAGCAAAGAGATGCGCAAGTGGCCTTTATGCTTTTCCAAACCCCTGACAACTTTAGAAAATTATTTTACTCATCAATGATGAAAGCTTAGAAGCAAATAAAAAACAATAGAAACTACAGTGACTTGGAAAAAATATTAAATCTGAATTCATAGAGGATGTCACTCGACTTATTTACTGTACAACAAATTTACAAATCACAGATATTACACAAGACAATATTTAAAGGGGTACTCCGGTGAAAAAAAAATGTTTTACAGATTTGTTAATTATTTCCATTTAAAAATCTTAACCCTTCCAGTACTTATCAGCTGCTGTATACTACAGAGAAACTACACAACTTCCTCTGGAGCATACAGCAGCTGACGGCTTTCTGGTGCCAGTTGATTTGAAAACATTTATTTTTCACTGGAGTTCCCCTTTAAAGCGTTAATGTCATTAAAAACAAAAAACTTTTTATTCTCATGAACATTAAAAGTTTTTGACATAGCAAGGAGAAGCACAGGGCTGTGCCTTACTTTTCCCAGTTCATTACCCTATGTTTGCAGGAGACAGTCTCCATTGTACATCGATGCAGGGGTCAAGTCCAGGGGAAAAAACTCACCCACTCCCTCCCGTTTTTTGGCTTCGTGAAACATCTTTTAAAGAAATTATTTTAATGAAAGGAATATGTTTTTCCAGATAAAAATTATGGAATCATCTTACAAAAAAAATCTAATTATTTATTACTTTGTTACTTCTTCTATCTTTTATTCTAGTTGGCTCCAACTTGCTAGATGATTGTTTACCTGTTTAATGACCGCCGATAAGCCTTTCTTCTGCACTGTCATTAGCAAAAACCTTTTCATATTATGTAGATAATAACATTATATGTATTTTTTCTAATATACAATGGTTAAAGAAATTGCATATTTTTGGCTAAAAAAAGGCTGCATACTTCTTACCACTAGGGATCCCTTAGCTGTCCAGAACACTGACTTTTCCCTGCAGCTATTGCCTGTGTGTCTCTGTACTAAAACAAAATAGAGGAAGTGTGAGCAAGTCAAGCAAGGCTTAAGTGCCCAATGGCCCCTTTGTGGTGTCCCAGCACAGGATGTCATCCTGTGGGCTAAAGATTGCCTCGGATAACCCTGTTGTCTCTGTGTTGGGCCCACTGATCCATAGTCTAATTTGTTATGCTGTGATGAATTCATGGGTTATGGTCTGCCTTAATGATGTACTGTCTTTTTAAGGGATTGCTGCAGAGTGACCCAGATGACCCTGATGCCTCAATGGGAGCCCTCCAACGATGGTCAGTGTAGTCTGAATCTAGCTGTAGTCTGGGCTTAGTCTCTGTCTAGTGAGGAGCAGTTCAGAGTACAGTGTGGAGAAGTGTGTGAAGAAGTCAGAGGAGACCTAAGGAAGAAAATCTAAAATCTGCAGCCGGGCCAATCTCAGGAAAACTCCATCGTTCAGGTGAACGTCAAAGCCTGGCGGTAAGCACGAAGTTCTTGGGGAGAAATAATCTTCAGTCATTTAAGGGTGTGTGTTTTTATAATCAGACTACACAGTATTTGTTTGTAGTCTGTAACCATGGAGATACATAGGGGCACATTACAAAATAGTACATCTTTTTGCAAAATTATTATTTTTCTTTTATATTATATACGTCTAAGAAATAAACAAATGGTTTCAAAGGTAAACATGTCCTTTGTGAGTTAAGATTTATTCTGTGCAAACTATCCACACACCATGGTTCAGTGAAAAAATGGCATTTATAGAATGGCTGGTTTTATAATGAAATTTGCCTGCGAGCGTGTTTAGACAAATCTCACTTTGCGGTAACCTGAAGCCTGTAATTTGGTAATGCATAACCCGAGATTATTCCTTAGTAACAAGAATCTGATGTCAGCAAATCCACTGCAGTAAGTGATGTTTGCAGGCTAATAGTTCATGTATTTTCCCTGACAAAGCAGCATGACAACTCCATAGCAGTTGCACCGACGCAGAAGGAAATATACGACACAATCAATGTACATATGATATTGTTACGCCCCATACAGATGTGCAACAATCTAGTACAGATTTTAGGTACAGAGTTATATGGGAAGTTAAAAAGATGAAAAACTGTTCGCTGGGGTGATATGTGTCTACAACATGAAGAATGTGCCCACATGTTGTTTGTTTTTGTCCACACTTGAGAATTCAGGTTCAGTTTTGGATAATTTAGAGCCGACCGGTTAGACACGGAAACAAGAGTAAAACTTACATTCTTATTATTGCTCCAGGTGTTAGAACAGTCTGTGGAAAGGACCCAAGAGAAAAGTGGTGGGAATAGGAAAAGTAAGCTTCCAGCGGTAGCGATGGTGACTTAACATAGGAATGGGCTCGTTAATGTGATATCTCCGGAATAGTTTCTCGCTCACCTAGAAGAAGAAAGCAGTTATTGAAAAGCTTTGGACATTCCCTTGTGCTGGTCTAACATTTTAGCAAAACATAATACAAAGGAAACCAGTAACATGATAGAGGTAACACAACAAGAAAAAACATGGACCAGGGTTGAACAATAAAATGTTTTAAGTGCTACGTTCCCTATAACATGATAAAAAGAAAGTATATTAAAAGATTCCCAATTAAAAGGTAACTTTTATTTAATTCACAATTACATTTAAAATTTGTTGGGTGCCCAGAACCTTGATGAAAATAAATTTATAGAGATGGATGATGTAGTATTTAACCATCAGACAATCAGATGATTAAAATGATAAAGTATAAATATATAGTGTGTAAGTGTGGGGACCACGGGGAAGTGGACAGACTGTGGTATGGTACGTTACTCAGGGTGGTTAGATGTATCACTACTTGACGCCAGGGCACTGTTAACCTACCGTTAAGTGTCTTTACTGAGGCAGGAGTAGTTGTTACAATCCTCACAGCGCAGATTAGAGTAGAGAAGATGCTAAGTAACCCTTGGGAGCCTTGTAGACTTGCTGTGACTTGAGTTTTACATCCACTTGACTTTACTTGTTGCAGACTTGGGACTTAAAAGGTAGCTCCCACCAACCCTCTTTTTTTTTTTCTGTCCCTGCCTATTGCCCTTCTATCCCTAATCCCCTCCCTGCCTTTATTTTTATATTTATTGACTAATAAATACCATTTTGTCTGCCTGGTAGTGACTTCCCCAGCAGGCACCACGTCACTGATGCCTGCTGGGGGTGACTTCCGCCCTTAGTTCTAACAGGGTGCCTCCAGCTGTTTCACAACTACAACTCCCAGCATGCCCTGACATCTATTGGCTTACAGGGCATGCTGGCAGTTGTAGTGGTGAAACAACTGGAGGCACCCATTCATACCAACCCCCCCCCCCCTCACCTCCGGTCGCTGCCGCCGGCAGCAGATGGGGAGAAGAAGCTGGGACCGCAAACTCTGCGCTGTGCGGCGAGCTGCGGAGAAACAGGGAATCCGGATGAAGGACGCACCGGGGAATCCAATTATGTTACCGGAGTCTGCAGAGAGAGTGCGGCCGCAATGACACCAACTGGGCTGAGGTATAGGCTGCGTGCCTGCTGCAGCCAGGGCGGCTGCTCCTGGACTTTACTGCGCTGGCTTCCTGCCTGTTTGATTGACAGACAGGAAGCCAGCGCACAGTGAACGAATTTCGACTCATTGCCAGGCTGAAATGAGACGAAATTCTGTAGTGACGTCACTGCCGAATGCATTCGGCCACTAGGACAACCCCCAGTGGCCGAATTTAAAAGTGATTTTAAACTGTTTTAAAATCACTTTTTTTAATTAAACTATATTAGAGATATGTTGTAGTACTTAAGTACTACAACATATCAATTTTTTGTTTTCATGACAGTGCCCATTTAAGACTTAGGAGGTCTCCCACACTAACTAGGGTTCTGATAGTGTCCAGTTGATGCTACACCGCCAGGGTATGAACTAGCCCTTGGGATCCAGCTGCCAGAGGTTTTCTACTGTATCTATCCCGGACTAGCACTGTGTGGCCCTTCGACTCAACGGCTCTAGTGCCCACAAATAGGAATTTCCAACACTTCCTGAGCGGAGAACACTTGCAGAATGGCGCGGTCCCTTGCTTGAAGATTTTCCCTTCTTCACACTACAGCTCATAGTGAGCGCTGCGCTCCACACACACTCTACAACACTAGAATAGCTCCTCCCCCTACACTATATATGGTCTAGCTAGGGGGCCTCCCACTGGGCAATCAGGGTAACATGGTTATTCTGCATCATGCCTCCTAATAGATATCCTTTACATTTCTTAAAGGTACAGTGCAAAACATTATAAATTAACAGGCAAAGACCATAATGAAGCATCACCTGAGCAGCAGAGCCCATCGCAAGCACCTGAAGCAATGTATACCTGACAGAACCCACTCTGCTACTGGGACACCACATAAGTATAATGTATAAATATATCAAAGGTCAATATAGAGATTTGTATCAAAGGTCAATATAGAGATCTCCCCCAGACCTCTCTATATCCCGGATTGTGACTGTATCAAGAGGCATCCTTTGCATCTAGAGGAATGAAGGATTCTACAACAAAATGGAACATGATTCTTTACTGTTAGAGCAGTGAGACTATGGAACTCTCTAGCAGAAGTAGTGTTCATGGTGAACTCACTAAGAGTTAAAAATGGGTCTGGATAAAGTGTAACAATGTTATTAGAGATTGGTCATTGATCTGATAATTTATTCTGATAACTGTATATGGGAAGGATTTTTTTTTTTCAATTAAATGGGAAATGATAAGCTCTGCCTCATAAGGTTTTTTACCTTCTTCTGGATCAATATTGTAGTATAATACTCCTCGAGGAAGCTATTGTGGAGCACACGAGTGTCTTGTGATCTGCACAAATATGACTAATAACATCATTCACTAGGGCAGGGGTACTCAACTATTTTTAGTAAGGGTCCTTTTATCCAGGTTTACTATTCGGTAAATGTCTGTGCTGAACACTAAGGCCTGGTTCATCTAGCAGTCACAGTTGCCATGAAAGAAACATACAGTGCCATGTAGAACATTATCATTATTCTAAGAATAAGTCACAGGAAAATATGAGCTACTGAAGTGTTGAGGATGCAGATCTACCCTCCATAAGCTGAAAACTGCCACATAACGTGCCTCTGAATATAATACTGCTGCACACTGTACTCCTGGTATATTACTGCCACACACTGTGCCCTTTTGTATAATACTGCCACACACTATGCCCCCAAATATAATATTGCCAAACACTGTGCCCTGAACCGAATAATTGCACCTCTGTGTCCCTCAAACCAATAAAATGAGGTATATGTGCTCCCTAAATAAATGGTACCACAGTGCCCCCTTATGAACTTTTCCACAATACCTCCCTTGAACTATGCCACTATGCTTTCCCATGAACTCAGTAGTGGATCCAGATTAATTTCCCCCATTAGTACTAAGGACATCCCTGTGTCCCAAAAGATCTTTTCTGGACACAAGGATGCCCCGGTTTACTCTCTGCGGCCCTGCGTTAACTTTAGGAGCGGAGGAGCGGAACATTGAGAAGGAGGACGCGCACTGGCCAGCATGGTAAGTTACCAGCGGCGCATCAGCTTTGGTGCTCTGACCACCGCTCCTCTGGCCCCGGGACCTGCTGCTGTAGCCTATAGACCATAGGAGGAGCGGTGGTCAGAGCACTGAGGTGGGGCAGTACACAGATATATAGGCTCCAGCCATACACTGTATATGACAGGAGGCTGTATGTCTGTGGGGGCCACTGCCTACCTAATGTGGGGGGAACTATACTGCCAACCTAATGTGGGGGAAACTATACTGCCAACCTAATGTGGGAGAACTTTATTGCCAACCTAATTTGGGGGATCTATACTGCCAACCTAATGTGGAGGACCTATGCTGCCAACCTAATGTGGGAGGAACTATGCTGCCAACCTAATGTGGGGGGGGGGGGGGACAATGCAGCCAACCTAATGTGGGGTAACTATGCTGCCAACCTAATATGGGGGAACTATGCTGCCAACTTAATGTGCTAACTGTTTTGCCACTTTAAAACAGTGAGCCTGCCGGACGGCCCGGGTCTCACATGGGACAACACGCAAGTGACATTCCTCCGCAGACCCGCGCAGGAGGACGTCAGTGACATCACTCGTTAGGCCGCCACCCCCGGAGATAAGTAAGGTGAGTGTGTCTCTGTGTTTGTGTGTCTGTCTGTGTCTGTCTGTGTGTTTGTGTGTGTGTGTCTCTGTCTGCCTGTGTTTTTCTGTGTGTGTGTATGTGTTTGTGTCTGCTAATTACTATGTCAATGTGGGGAAACTACCTAATGTGGGGGAACTGCTAATTAATGTGGGACACCAAGGGGGCATTTTTTATAGTGTGGAGGCCTATAGATGGGGAGATTGTGTAGAGGAGGGCACTGGAAAAATGCAGAGTCTAACATGTTTGTCCTGCAGATGCCGAAGATATGAAGTTTTGGCTGGAAGAAGCCATCATGTTGGTTTGATCCAAGTGGAGAAGAAAAGGAAAGAGGACGCTGCTGATCAGAAAAGACACCATCTGTGAGTCCCTAGATGTTATTTTATGGCTATGTTCACACGAGTGTATTTTCTGCTGCAGATTTGCTTTGGTAGATTTTGCTGCCCACTGACTTTAAGCGGTATCAAAATCTGCTACAGCAAATCTCCAGCAGAAAATACGCACGTGTGAACATACCCTTAATCACTTATGGAGTCCAACTTCAAGATTTCGGTGTTTAAATCAAGGCTGAAGATTTATTGCACCATATAAAGTGCTTTGTTTTATGGTGCAATAAATCTTCAGCCCTGATTTGAACACAGAAACCTTGAAGTTGTGCTGTTACTTTCTTTGTCTTTCTGTACTGTGTACAGCCGGTATCTACCTCTATATGGTCCTGTATATAATCACTTATATGGTATACAGATCCTGTGTACAGCTGGTATCTACCTCTATATGGTCCTGTATGTAATCACTTGTATATACACCAGCTGTACACAGGCTCTCTATACCATATCTCTATATGGTCCTGTATATAATCACTTATATGGTATACAGAGCCCATGTACAGCTGGTATATACCACTAAATGGTCCTGTATATAATCACTTACATGGCATACAGATCTTGTGTACAGCTGGTATCTACCTCTGTATGGTAAATGTATTTGGGAATTTGGTCTTTTGTATAGTTTATTTTATTCAGCAACAAATATAGTGTTATTAGTCAGTGGTAATGGTGGTCATTGTATGTGGTATTATTTGTTCCTACTGTTAACACACAAAACTAGCAGTGTGCACATGTTTCATTTTGTTTGCAGATGCTGACCATTTTAGTTTTTTTGTACTGGTATTATTGGTAAAATTGGTCTTAGTTTTGGTTAGATATGGTCACTAACAGTATGACGGTAATATGTATGGTGATAATATTTCTCCTTGTATACTGTACGTGATTGGGTGTGAATGAGGGCATGGTTAGGGGCATGACTGTGGTGTGGTTAGGGGCGTGGCTTGGGCTATGGGCTCTAGCCCCCAGTCTTTTGCAGACCTAGCAATGCCCCTACTGCCAATCAAACTAATGTGGGGGAACTATGCTGCCAACATAATGTGGGGGGGGAACTATGCTTCCAACCTATTGTGGGAGGTACTATGCTGTGTACTTAAAGAGGTAGTCCACTGCCCAAGTGTTCAAAACATTGTGTTCCAAACGTTGGGTGCGAACTGTGAGGGTCGACACGCCCCGTCCCATAGACTTGCATTGTGGGGGTGTGGTGTGATGTCAAGAGGGGTGTGGACGTGACATCACGCCCCCTCAATGCAAGTCTATGGGAGGGGGCATGTCGACCACCGCACGATACTCTGATAGTGCCCCCCCCCCCCGAGACTAGACTCTGGATCCGCCCCCGCATGAACTGTTGCCATTATGCCCCTCCATATTAACAGTGCCACTATGCCCCCACATGAACTGTGCCACTATGCCACTACCTGTACTGTGCAACTATTCCCCCACATAGGCTGTGCCAATATTCCCCTATATAATCTGTGCCACTATGCCCCCACAGGGTTCCTGTACCACTATGCCCCCACATGAAATGTACCACTATGCCCCCACCTATATTGTGCCACTATTCCCCCATATGTGCTGTCCCAATATACCCACATATGAACTGTGCCACTATGTCTCTACATGTACTGTGCCACTATGCCCCACATGACCTGTGCCACTTTGTCCCCATATGAACTGTGGACTTAAACAATTTCCTGTGACCATCCAGCTGTTGCAAACTACAACTCTCATCATGCACAGACAGATGGGAGCTGTAGTTCTGCAACAACTAGAGAGTGATAGACCACAAGTGAATGTTCACTGTTCCCTGTCCGAGGTCCTGCACTGATCCACTGCTCTGGCCTCTTCTAGTATGGCCTAGCCAGAGGAGAATCATACAGGTAGAGCTAATCTCGTTGCATGCATCATAGAAGAAGCGTCAGGTGGCCGTGCAGGAAACAGTGTTCCTTTGCACTGAGCTGTTCTTGGCTATTTATTGGTATTGGTGTCTTAAAAACACTGATACAAGTGAATACGGGGAGAGACAGCAGTCTCCTCGGGGAAGTGGATGGCGCTCTAGATGACTGGTGGCCATGGTCTGGATCTGGACTCTGGTCCACCAGTTAAGTACTGCTACATTAGGGATTTCTTTGGTGCACCTTACAGTTTCCTGTGTATATTTTGACCTACAGCGCAATTCTTCCCTAGAATAAGCTTGTGAAGCTGCTCACACAGTGCACCTCTCTGACTATTCACCTGACTCCAGGAGGAATTACAAAAAAGTTTTCTGTGACATTTATTCATACAGACAGAGTTGTCAGCAGAGAGCACTGTGGTCAGACTAGAAAGAACTGCACAATTTTCTCTGTAGTATACAGCAGCTGATAAGTACTGGAAGGGTTAAAAAAATGTTTCCACCAGAGTTCCCTTTAAGGGTGGGGTCACTGGTGTCGTATGTTGCTGCATATTTGCTGCTATGTATATTCCTACCCCAAAGGGGGAGATTTATCAAAGGATTTAGACAGTTTTTTCCTGTCTAAATTTGTCACACAGAAAGTCGCAGTCTAAATATGTGCGACTTTTCTGCGACTTTTGCTTTAGAGGATTTTTAGAACATGATGCATTGGTGCAGAATGTATCAAAAGCGTCTTTTCAGCGACAAGTCGCATCGGCTGAAAGTACGTCAAAATGTCAGACCATACTGGGGCAGGTTTAAATACAGTCTAAAGCATAGATCCGTTCACAGAATTTATCAAGAGCCGTGCGCCTTTTGATAAATTAGGCGCACAATAGACCGGCCTAACGCTCTGTAGTTTGGTCTATATTGATGCGGGACGAGACAGCTTTGATAAATCTCCCCCAATGGGTAGCAAAATACGCAGCAAAATACGTCAAGTCTGACCCTTCCCAAATAGTTAGAAATATAAAGGGGTAGTACAACCCACCAGGAAGGGGACAGAATAGGACCGGAGGGGCACATGACAGGGGAATTATGCGGGTATGGGAAGGGTTAATGGTTAGAGGTTAGGTCAGGTGATAGGGAGGAGTCAGATAAGGATTAAAAGGCCAGGGGGGGTAGGGGGAGGGACTCTAGTCGGCACGTGGCCAGCTGGCAAGTTCCCGCTTGCCTTTGTTGTTGTTTGTTTGTCGCAGGGTCGGGAGAGGGATCTGCAGGCATCAGCGGACAACATGGCGGTCTTTAGGAATGGAGTGTGGAAGTGGGCTGGGAGCGGTTCCCAGCCCGGTGGGGAACTCTCTATTGACATGGGGCCCCAGGGAGGTTTTGGGCTTCACAAATGGTGCTCCTGGGTCAGGTGAGCTACGGCCAGGAGTAAGTGAAGAGGTCCTAGGTTTGTAAGGACGGTGCCTTAAGGTTCTTTTCCTGCTTTGGTTGACTGCTTTGGTTTACGTATGATGTTCATACCAATTGTTATTGTTACAATGTTTTAATTGGTTTGTTAATAAATTGGGCTGCTGTGGCCTTTTTGCACCAACACCTTGTCTCAGTCTTTCTTGTAGCGAGGGGTCAATAAAGGAAAGGTGGGGAGGTGTAGATGGGGTGGTGGTGGTTGGTAGTGACATAGCCGCTATAATATCTCCTAATCATGGGATTCATCTCTGTGGACACATTATCATGTGCCGGACAGCTGTCAGCAGTACTGCTCTTCCGAAAGCTTGAAAGGAGGAGAAAATGACTGACTGGCTCCTTCAGGGAAACTCAAATAAAGTAACTGTATGTATATGTGTAGTTAGTTGTCTTCCCCAGGGCTCCCCTCTGGTAGTAGATGACATATACCAGTGTATACCCACATAGTGGGATATGCCCCATTGGAGGCACGTGTTTGGAGCTCTACTGATGTATACTTCCAACAAAAGGCCAAAATGTGATGTGAATGGGGCCTAATAGATTTTTGAAATTATTTAATTTTTATTTCTTACTTAACTAATATCAGTAACCAGTGCCACTAGCTCATCACAATATGTCGGCCTCCTCCTACAGTCTACTGAGGCCAATCTGCTGAATGACACACTCATCTCTGCTGCTGGCATCACCTGCACATAACAGCACAGTAACACAGGATGGCTGTGGGGTTGTTGGGGTAACATTGCTGACAAGAACAACACGTGCACCTTCCTTCTGGCTGCGGTTTATAGATATAAAAGTGGTTCTGAATTGGTAGATGCACCCCTTTAAAAAGTGATGAGGAAGAAATTATAGACGGAGATCAGGGAAAAACTAATATATTAAAGGGGTATTCCAGGAAAAAACTTATAGATAGATATATATATATATATCTACATCTATCTATCTATCTATCTATCTATATATATATAGAGAGAGAGAGAGAGAGAGAGAGAGAGAGAGAGAGAGAGAGAGAGAGAGAGAGAGAGAGAGAGAGAGAGATCTATATATATATATATATCAACTGGCTCCAGAAAGTTAGACAGATTTGTAAATTACTTCTATCAAAAAGTCGTAATCCTTCCAATAATTATCAGCTGCTGAAGTTGAGTTGTTCTTTTCTCTCGCAACAGTGCTCTCTGCTGACATCTCTGCTTGTCTCGGGAACTGCACAGAGTAGAAGAGGTTTGCTATGGGGATTTGCTTCTACTCTGGACAGTTCCCAAGACAGGTGTCATCAGAGAGCACTTGGACAGAAAAGAACAACTCAACTTCAGCAGCTCATAAGTACTGAAAGGATTAAGATTTTTAATAGAAGTAATTTAGCCAGTTGATATATTTAAAAAAGTTATTTTTCCTGGACAACCCCTTTAAACACATTCTTCTCCACTCTATTCACAGAGAAAAATGAAATGCCAGATAAAATACAGCGAGATAAGGTAAACTCTCCAGTACATGTCATCTGTCTAAGGCTGGGTTCACACTAAGATTTTACTGTACAAGAACCGGATACGGCTGGGGGGAGCGAAAACCGGGCACTCCCATATCCCAGCCGGACCCGGACTGTATTTAATTCATTTCATTGAGCCGACTGGAGTCAAACGGGGATTCCGGTCGGCTCATTTTTGACCCAGTTTTATGCCGCTGTTTTAGGTCCGGCCTCACACCGGATACGGGGAAAAAATTCACCGACCGGAGTCACCGCTTGACTCAGTGAAATTAATTAGATATGGGCCGGTTCCAGTACAGTAAAATCATAGTGTGAACCCAGCCTAACCCAGGAAGAAGTTACAGTGCTGCCTACAAAAAATCTAAAGGAAATCTGTCAGTAGAATCACCCGCACTAAACCTTTCACAAAGGCTTATAATGCGGGTGATGCTGATTAAAATGATACTCACATTGTCCACATTCGCCCAGCCGTTCCACCGCAAATGGCATTTTTCAATTTATGCTAATGAAGGCCCTGGGGCATGGCCGGAGCTTGACGTCATCTTTGCCAGACTCCGCCCAGCTCATCAATATTTATAACCCTCCTCCCTGCTCCTTCGCCCGTGTTAGTGTACTGCGCATGTGCCAGTTACTGTGTACTCCTGGAAGTGGCATTCCCCCCGGCTTCTTACTTATCAAAGATGGCTGCGGCAGTGAATGGGGAATGCTGCTTCCGGGAATACACAGTACATTAACACGGGCGAAGGAGCAGGGAGGGGGGTTATGAATATTGATTAGCCGGGTGGAGTGGCCGCTCGGCGAAGATGATGTCAGCGTGCCCTAAGCTCGTATCAGAGCTCCGCCCATGCCCCAAGGCCCTCATTAGCATAAATTGAAACACGCGATTTGTGGCGGAACGGCTGTGAAAGTCTGAACAATGTGAGTACAGTTTTAATCAGCATCACCCGCACTACAAGACTATGTGACAGGTTTAGTGTGGGTGATACTACTGACAGATTTTCTCTAAATAGACCAATCGCCAGGTCCAGATGTTATTCACCCCCGTGTTCTAAGGGAGTTAAAGGGGTTATCCAGGAAAAAACTTTTTTTTTATATATCAACAGGCTTCAGAAAGTTAAACAGATTTGGAAATTACTTCTAAATTACTTCTTAATCCTTTCAGTACTTATGAGCTTCTGAAGTTAAGGTTGTTCTTTTCTGTCTAAGTGATCTCTGATGACACGTGTCTCGGGAACCGCCCAGTTTAGAAGAGGTTTGCTATGGGAATTTGCTTCTAAACTGGGTGGTTCCCGAGACACGTGTCATCAGAGAGCACTTAGACAGAAAAGAACAACCTTAACTTCAGAAGCTCATAAGTACTGAAAGGATTAAGATTTTTTAATAGAAGTAATTTACAAATCTGTTTAACTTTCTGGAGCCAGTTAATATATAAAAAAAAGTTTTTTCCTGGATAACCCCTTTAAGTTAAGTAATAGACAGACCCCTATTTCTAATACTCCAGGACTCTATAGTGAGAGAGAGAGTTAGCAAATGTGGTGCTAATGTTTAAAAGGGGGTCAAAAGGTGACCCTGGGAATTACAGGCCTGTCAGTTTAACCTCCATTATGTAAATTGTTTGAGGGTTTTCTAAGAGATGCTATTTTGGAGTATATTGATAAAAATAAATGTATGACTCCATATCAGCATGGCTTTATGAGGGATCGGTCCTGTCACCTGATCAGCTTTTACGAGGAGGTGAACTCCAGACTGGACCAGGGGGAATCGCTGGAGGTCGTATATCTGGATTTTTCCAAACCTTTGATACGGTGCCACATAAAAGTGGTTGCATAAAATGAGAAGGATTGGGCTGGGGGACAATGTGTGTAAGTGGGTCAGTAACTGGCTCAGGGTAGGCCATTTATATGGATACTGTCACGATTCGGCTAGCTGGATGTGGATCCTCTGTGTTAGCGAGGGATTGGCATGGACCGTGTCGGTGGACCGGTTCTAAGATGCTACTGGTATTCACCAGAGCCCGCCGAAAAGCGGGATGGTCTTGCTGCGGCGGTAGCAACCAGGTCGTATCCACCGGCAACGGCTCAACCTCGCTGACTGCTGAGAAGGCGTGGGACAGAAGGACTAGGCAGAGGCAAGGTCAGACGTAGCAGAAGGTCGGGGCAGGCGGCAAGGTTCGTAGTCAAATGGAATAGCAGAAGGTCTGGAACACAGGCTTTGGACAACACTAAACGCTTTCACTGGCACAAGGCAACAAGATCCAGCAAGGAAGTGCAGGGGAAGTGAGGTAATATAGCCAGGGAGCAGGTGGAAGCTAATTAGGCTGATTGGGCCAGGCACCAATCATTGGTGCACTGGCCCTTTAAATCTTAGAGAGCTGGCACGCGCGCGCCCTAAGGAGCGGAGCCGCGCGCGCCAGGACATGACAGCCGGGTGCCGGGACAGGTGAGTGACTTGGGATGCGATTCGCGAGCGGGCGCGTCCCGCTATGCGATTCGCATCCCCGCCGGCAGTGTCAGTGCAGCGCTCCCGGTCAGCGGGTCTGACTGGGGCGCTGCAGAGAGAGAAACGCCGCGAGCGCTCCGGGGAGGAGCAGGGACCCGGAGCGCTCGGCGTAACAGTACCCCCCCCCCCCACTTAGGTCTCCCCCTTTCTTTGTCCGGCAATTGCTTCACGTGGGACGAGGACACTGGGAGCGATTGTAGGGTTTCCTCATCAAATGCAGGCAGTTCAGCAGGAGTGGGAATGGGGAGGGAGGGCAGAGGGTGAAGCTTGGCACGGGGCAGAGTGTTACCAGGACAGGGGCTATGAGGAGGCAAAGCATAGTCCTGATAGGTTTTGGGGAGACCAGGTGTAGGAGGAGGCACCGAGGCTTGCCTGACAGGACTGGGAGGAGACGTGAGGCATTTCTTGCGGCAAGCAGGGACCCAATTCTTGATCTCCCCGGTGGTCCAGTCAAGAGTGGGAGAATGATGCTGGAGCCATGGCAGACCGAGGAGGACTTCAGAGGTACAGTTGGGAAGGACGAACAATTCAATCTTTTCGTGATGGGGTCCAATGCACATTAAGAGGGGTTCTGTGCGGTAATGCACGGTGCAGTCCAATTTAACTCCGTTGACCGAGGAAATGTAGAGCGGCTTGACGAGACGGGTCACCGGGATGCAGAACTTATTCACCAAAGAGTCCAGAATAAAATTTCCAGAGGCACCAGAGTCCAAGCAGGCCACGGCTGAGAGGGAGGAGTTGGCAGAAGGAGAAATCCGCACGGGCACCGTGAGACGTGGAGAAGCAGACTTCGTACCAAGAGACGCCACACCCACGTGAACTGGGTGCGTGCGTGCGTTTCCCAGACGTGGAGGACGAATAGGGCAATCCACCAAGAAATGTTCGGTACTGGCGCAGTACAGACAAAGATTTTTTTCCCTACGGCGAGTCCTCTCTTCCTGGGTCAGGCGAGACCGATCCACTTGCATAGCCTCCTCGGCGGGAGGCACAGGCGTAGATTGCAAAAGATACTGTGGGAGAGGTGCCCAGAGATCAAGGTCTTTTTCCTGGCGGAGCTCCTGGTGTCTCTCAGAAAAACGCATGTCAATGCGGGTGGCCAAATGGATAAGTTCTTGCAGGTTGGCAGGAATCTCTTGTGTGGCCAGCACATCCTTGATGTTACTGGATAGGCCTTTTTTAAAGGTCGCGCAGAGAGCCTCGTTATTCCAAGATAATTCGTAAGCGAGAGTACGAAATTGGATGGCGTACTCGCCTACAGAAGAATTACCCTGGACCAGGTTCAGCAGGGCAGTCTCAGCAGAAGAAGCTCGGGCTGGTTCCTCGAAGACACTACGGACTTCAGCGAAGAAGGACTGGACTGTGGCAGGATCATTGCGGTCCCAGAGCGGTGTGGCCCAAGACAAGGCCTTTCCAGAAAGAAGACTCACTACGAACGCCACCTTAGACCGTTCTGTGGGGAATTGGTCCGACAACATCTCCATATGTAGGGAACATTGAGACAGAAAGCCACGGCAGAGTCTAGAGTCCCCATCAAATTTGTCCGGCAGGGACAAGCGGAGGCTAGGAGCGGCCAGTCGCTGCGGAGGAGGTGCAGGAGCTGGCAGAGGAGATGGTTGCTGCTGTAGTAGTGGCAGAAGTTGCTGTAACATGGCGGTCAACTGCGACAGCTGCTGTCCTTGTTGGGCAATTTGCTGCGATTGCTGAGCGACCACCGTGGATAGGTCAGCGAGACTCGGCAGCGGCACCTCAGCGGGATCCATGGCCGGATCTACTGTCACGATTCGGCTAGCTGGATGTGGATCCTCTGTGTCAGCGAGGGATTGGCGTGGACCGTGTCGGTGGACCGGTTCTAAGATGCTACTGCTATTCACCAGAGCCCGCCGCAAAGCGGGATGGTCTTGCTGCGGCGGTAGCAACCAGGTCGTATCCACCGGCAACGGCTCAACCTCGCTGACTGCTGAGAAGGCGTGGGACAGAAGGACTAGGCAGAGGCAAGGTCAGACGTAGCAGAAGGTCGGGGCAGGCGGAAAGGTTCGTAGTCAAATGGAATAGCAGAAGGTCTGGAACACAGGCTTTGGACAACACTAAACGCTTTCACTGGCACAAGGCAACAAGATCCGGCAGGGAAGTGCAGGGGAAGTGAGGTAATATAGCCAGGGAGCAGGTGGAAGCTAATTAGGCTGATTGGGCCAGGCACCAATCATTGGTGCACTGGCCCTTTAAACCTTAGAGAGCTGGCGCGCGCGCGCCCTAAGGAGCGGAGCCGCGCGCGCCAGGACATGACAGCCGGGGGCCGGGACAGGTGAGTGACTTGGGATGCGATTTGCGAGCGGGCGCGTCCCGCTATGCGAATCGCATCTCCGCCGGCAGTGTCAGTGCAGCGCTCCCGGTCAGCGGGTCTGACCGGGGCGCTGCAGAGAGAGAAACGCCGCGAGCGCTCCGGGGAGGAGCAGGGACCCGGAGCGCTCGGCGTAACAGATACAGCTTAATAAAATGGGAATGGTTGGTGATATTAACTTCCTGTTTGTGGCACATTAGCATATGTGAGGGGGAAAACTTTTCAAGATGGGTGGTAACCATGGTGGCCATTTTGAAGTTGGCCATTTTGAATCCAATTTTAGTTTTTCCAATAGGAAGAGGGTCATGTGACTCATCAACCTTATTTGGAATTTCACAAGAAAAACAATGGTGTGCTTGGTTTTAACGTAACTTTATTCTTTCATGAGTTATTTACAAGTTTCTCTTTGTTTACAGCCATTGACATGTCGTCGAGGTTAACACGTGAGGAGCGGATAGAAATTGTGTTGATGTCTGGTGACAGGGTCATTGCAGCAGATTTCAATGCAAGACACCCTACGAGACCACCCATCTCCCATGCTACAGTTAGCAAACTGCTTGCTAAGTTTTGTGAAACTGGTTGAGTGTTGGATTTGCCAAAATGTGGACGCATGAAATCTGTCACTAATGAAGAAACATCAGTGGCTGTCCTAGCTTCATTCAGCAAGAGCCCACAGCGTAGCACTCGCCGCATGTCACTGGAGAGTGGCATTAGTCGAACATCCCTTTGGTGGATATTAGCTACTCTCAAATGGCACAAACTCCAGCTACTGCAGCATCTCAACGAGGATGACCCAGATCGGCGCATTGAATTTGCAAAATGGGCAAAACAAAAATTGGAACAGGACCCTCAGTTCACGCAGAAGATTTTGTTCAGTGTTGAGGTAAACTTTTATGTGAATGGTGAAGTTAACAAACAAAACCACCGCTATTGGTCTGACACTAACCCACATTGGATAGATCCCTCCAAGACTGTTGCAACACAAAAATTTATGGTATGGTGTGGTATATGGGGTACAAAGATAGTGGGGCCATTGTTCATCAATGGAAACCTCAAGGCCACTGGATATGCGAAATTGCTCCATGATGATGTGTTTCCCTCTTTATACACTGAAGCTGGCACGTTCCCTGAGTTTTTCCAGCAAGATGGTGCACCACCACTTTATGGGTGTCAGGTCCGAGCATTCCTAGATGAACAGTTTCCTGGAAAGTGGATTGGTTGTCGTGGGCCAGTTGAATGTTCCCCCAATGTCTCCCGATCTGACCCCCTTAGACTTATCTTTGGGGTCATCTGAAGGCAATTGTCTATGCTGTGAAGATACGAGATGTCCAGCACCTGAAACTACGGATACTGGAAGCCTGTGCTAGCATTTCTCCTGCGGTGTTGCTATCAGTGTGTGAAGAGTGGGAGAAGAGGGTTGCATTGACAATCCAACACAATGGGCAGTACATTGAATCACATCGTTGTTTTTCTTGTGAAATTCCCAATAAGTTTGATGTGTCACATGACCCTCTTCCTATTGAAAAAACTAAAGTTGGATTCAAAATGGCCGACAAATGGCCGACATGGTCACCACCCATCTTGAAAGTTTCCCCCCTCACATATACTAATGTGCCACAAACAGGAAGTTAATATCACCAACCATTCCCATTTTATTAAGGTGTATCCATAGAAATGGCCCACCCTGTATAATAGATTTATAGTGACAGAACGTTGATCCAGGGATTTATACTGATGCCATATTTGGAGTCGGAAAGGAATTTTTACCTCTAGTATGAGGGTTTTTTGCCTTCCACTGGATCAGCTCAGTAGGGACTCATTAGGGTTATAGGGTGAACTTGATGGACTCTGGTATTTTTTCAACCTTATGAACTATGATCTCACTTTCTCCATAGTGTTTGAGGCTTTGCGGTGCATGTCCCCTTTATCCAGCCCCCATGATCCTTTGTGATTACCCCCTGTGACTGATAACAAGTACTTGTTTGCCTGTCTACATTCTGCCTGTTGGTTTGTATTTCCCAGTCCCCGGTTGTGATCTCAGCTCCGCAGGATGTTTTGAGTGTTTTTCTGCGTGAGCGCTTTCCAAGCAGACCTCTGGGATTTTCTATATAATGTAAAAAGCTTGAGGACAGAGAAGAATTGCTGTGCTCAGCTCCTATTAACCTGTAACTTCATATGGTTTTGCACCGAGCATTGGTTCATTACATGTACTAAAGACTAAAATGTATGTTCTGGGATAATCAATATGGTTGAAATAGAAATGTAATTGTTAAAGTGGTTTCCTACAAATACATATTACATATCTTAGTTCGATTACAAACACGTCTAATAATCATTAAAGTGTACCATTACACAGAAAAAAATAATGCTCATATATGTTACTCACTAGGTCATGCAGATGCTTTACATGACTTTTTTAGACTTTTTTATGTGTATAACTTTTGTATTTTGCTCACAAATCTCTCCGTTCTGCTGCTAAAATTTTGTAACCTTCACTGTCCGTGGCAAGCACTGAGCCTGCCCTCACTCATCAAACATTCACTTCCTTCCTTTCTTTTAATGTACTGATTTTTCTTTTTCTTCTAATGGGCATCTACAATAATATAAATCACTCCTCTGACTATGTGTAACAGGGGAAATGGGTCCCCAGGGTATGGTAGACACCCTGTTTGGAGTGGGGTGAAATAGGTTCTGTGATGGGGGGGTCACAACTCAATGATATAAGTGGGGTCTGCAGAGAGACACAACACAGTAACTGGCCAGAACTTTAGACTTGAGGCTGTCCCCTTGCTCTGGCCACTCTTGTGGACAACTTTTGGCACATTGTCTTGAATGGGCCACCTCCACAGGACAGTCCAGGAAACATCTGCACAATTTAGGATACCTCCAAGGGAAAGCAAAAATTTGCTTTACGGCTGGGAAGTGGTGTAAAAATAGTACACGTTATTTTCATCTCCACCAGTGCTGTGCTAATGATTTAGGTTCTCCTCTGGTCTCTTTTGGTTCTGTGTCCTTTTGACCCCACAGGTCCAGTCTGCTCAGCCAATTATTGGCCACAGTAGTCTCCTATCTTAGTCATTGATTGGCTGAACGGGCAGGTCCAGTGGGATCAGGATGACACAGAACCGGGAAGAAGTGGAGACCAGTGCAGGACCAGGAGTGTTGGCATGGCAGCTGCAGGGGACCGGAGGAGAAGGTGGGTATAGCGTGTGTTTTGTTTTTACACCAGCCCTAGCCATTTATACCTAATGACCTCCTTCAATTATCTTTCTAGCCAACCTAATTAAGGGGGTTATTATTAGATACTGTAGTGTCATATAGAGGGGGGGAATTTACCAAGGGTGGTATCGGTGAGTGATTTCTCTACACCTTTAACTTGTATGGTGGTAATGTGTAGGTGTGCCAAACTTATTAGATGCATTCACCAATAGATCACCATCCAGGTGATCCAATAATTTCCCTTTATTTCCCATAAACTAAAATAGTTTTTTAAACTTTATTTCTACACACAATAGGTTAAACACTATGGGGGAGATTTATCAAAACCTGTGCAGAGGAAAAGTTGCCCAGTTGCCCATAGCAACCAATCAGATCGCTTCTTTCATTTTGCACAGGCCCTTTTAAAAATGAAAGAAGCGATCTGATTGGTTGCTATGGGCAACTCATCAACTTTTCCTCTGCACAGGTTATGATAAAGCTCCGCTTAGTCTCACACAATCCCTGGTCCAGTTACTTCTTGTCTGAAGGTTGCTCAAATCCTTCCAAATCATTATTTATTGAAGGCTCTGTGGATGCAGACCACAGTAGCTTGCATGGATTGGGTGAGCACTGCTTTTTAAACTTAACACTCTGCCTCCCTCGACATGTTTCACCGCAAGCTGCGGCTTTGTCAAAGCCGCAGCTTGCAATGAAACATGTCGAGGGATGCAGAGTGTTAAAGGGGTATTCCAAGGAAAAAACTTTTTTTTTTTTTTTTAGATCAACTGGCTCCAGAAAGTTAAACAAATTTGTAAATTACTTCTATAAAAAAAAATCTTAATCCGTCCAATAATTATCAGCTACTGAAGTTGAGTTCTGATCTGTCTGGAAACAGTGCTCTCTGCTGACATCTCTGCTTTTCTCAGGAACTGCTCAGAGCAGAATAGGTTTGCTATGGGAATTTGCTTCTACTCTGGACAGTTCCCGAGACAGGTGTCATCAGAGAGCATTTAGACAGAAAAGAACAACTTAACTTCATCAGCTCATAAGTACTGAAAGGATTAAGATTTTTTAATAGAAGTAATTTACAAATCTGTTTAACTTTCTGGAGCAAGTTGATATCTAAAAAAAAAAGTTTTTTTTCCCTGGATAACCCCTTTAACCCCTTAAGGACGCAGAACGTAAATGTACGTCCTGGTGAGGTGGTACTTAACGCACCAGGACGTACATTTACGTCCTAAGCATAACCGCGGGCATCGGAGCGATGCCCGTGTCATGCGCGGCTGATCCCGGCTGCTAATCGCAGCCAGGGACCCGCCGGCAATGGCCGATGCCCGCGATCTCGCGGGCGTCCGCCATTAACCCCTCAGGTGCCGGGATCAATACAGATCTACACATCTGCGGCGGTTCGCGATTTAAATGAACGATCGGATCGCCCGCAGCGCTGCTGCGGGGATCCGATCATTCAGAACGCCGCACGGAGGTCCCCTCTCCTTCCTCCGTGCGGCTCCCGGCATCTCCTGCTCTGGTCTGTGATCGAGCAGACCAGAGCAGGAGATGACCGATAATACTGATCTGTTCTATGTCCTATACATAGAACAGATCAGTATTAGCAATCATGGTATTGCTATGAATAGTCCCCTATGGGGACTATTCAAGTGTAAAAAAAAATGTAAAAAAATGTAAAAGTAAAAGTAAAAAAAAAGTGAAAAATCCCCTCCCCCAATAAAAAAGTAAAACGTCCGTTTTTTCCTATTTTACCCCCAAAAAGCGTAAAAAACATTTTTTATAGACATATTTGGTATCGCCGCGTGCGTAAATGTCCGAACTATTAAAATAAAATGTTAATGATCCCGTACGGTGAACGGCGTGAACGAAAAAAAATTAAAAAAGTCCAAAATACCTACTTTTTTAATACATTTTATAAAAAAAAAAATTATAAAAAATGTATTAAAAGTTTTTTATATGCAAATGTGGTATCAAAAAAAAGTACAGATCATGGCGCAAAAAATGAGCCCCCATACCGCCACTTATACGGAAAAATAAAAAAGTTAGAGGTCATCAAAATAAAGGGATTATAAACGTACTAATTTGGTTAAAAAGTTTGTGATTTTTTTTAAGCGCAACAATAATATAAAAGTATATAATAATGGGTATCATTTTAATCGTATTGACCCTCAGAATAAAGAACACACGTCACTTTTACCATAAATTGTACGGCGTGAAAACAAAACCTTCCAAAATTAGCAAAATTGCGTTTTTCGTTTTAATTTCCCCACAAAAATAGTGTTTTTTGGTTGCGCCATACATTTTATGATATAATGAGTTATGTCATTACAAAGGACAACTGGTCGCGCAAAAAACAAGCCCTCATACTAGTCTGTGGATGAAAATATAAAAGAGTTATGATTTTTAGAAGGCGAGGAGGAAAAAATGAAAACGTAAAAATTAAATTGTCTGAGTCCTTAAGGCCAAAATGGGCTGAGTCCTTAAGGGGTTAACTGCCTCTCACTGGATGACCCCTTTAATGGTGTTTTGTTCATTGTCTAACATATAAATGAGCTTTCAGGATACCAGCAGGAAATTGGATGCTCACCTTTGCCACCAGTTTCCCACACCAGAAGTGCTGTGATGATGTACTTATACACTGAGCATGTGACTCTGCAGCCAATCACTGGCCTCACTAGGTGAGCGTCACATGGTCAATTTGCAGGGTCATCATTGCAGCACTTTCAGTTGGGGAAACAGGAGCAGCAGAGGTGTTGGCAAGCTAAGGGGTGAGTACATTTATTTATTTTTTTTCCGCAACCCATTCCTTGCCAGTATGCATTTTTTTTTAAAAGGCTGGAAACAATCTTTAAATAATGTCAAGCGATTTCTTTCGTGAGCTTTAGAAAATACTACACAACGACAATGTTCACAGTATTGAGACCATACATTGTGATTACATTACTCCTACTCACTGCTCTAGAGCACAAGGACAACATCTACTTGAATAGGGGAATATTTGTCTTCATCTTTATAGAATTTTATCATTCGCATTGAAAAGTTTTATTTTTTCTGTGACATTTCAGGCTATGTACTTTTACAATTCATGTGCAGGAACATTACTAGGTACATTTAACCCCTTAATGAGCTTATCAGGAGTAGGAAAACAGAGCGCACTTCTTCCAAACTGTTCAATGAATTCTTCAGGTTAGGGTTAGTCTCCGGAAGAACCCTTACTTTTTTTCGCCCACGCGCCAATGCATAGGTTACCGACATGGTGTGTTTGACCCTCTTAATCTGAATGTATCCTCTGTTATACACCTCCCCCCACAGCTATTTGTCTTTATTTCTTTCACCTTCCTTTCTTTCTCATCGTCTATGATCCATAACATCTTCACTTTTTCCATTGACAGAGCTGTATAAAAGCTTATTATTTTATATATATATATATATATATATATATATATATATATATATATATATATATATATATTTGCACCATATAATGTATTGCAAAGCAAAAGAAAAAAAATTGGGGTCAAACTGGAGAAAGAAAAAAAAGAATTTGCACAATTTTATTGTGCGTTTATTTCTTCTGCATTCAAGGTGTAGTAAAAAAAATGTTTTGCAGATCCTTATGATTATAATGATACAAAATGTATTTTGTTTTTGTTTTATTTTACTACTTGACAGAAAATAAATAAATTAATAAATAAATAAATTTAGTATTTGACTTTGTATTACCATGTTCTGACCCCTATAACTTTTTTTTCTATCTTTCTGTCTACGATGCTTTGTGAGGGTCCGTGTTTTTTTTTTTGCATGGTAAACTATAGTTATTATTGGGAACATTTTTTATACAGATGGAAATTTTTTATTGCTTTTCTTATGTTTTTAGGAATGTGTGCTGACAAAAAAAAAAATAACACAATTCCGGCATTGGGTATTTAATTTTTTTGTTACGGCATTCACCCTGTAAAATACAGAACATTATTTTTTAATAGTTCAGACATTGTGGTGACCCGCCTCAGCAAGTGATTGGCTGGATGTTTATTAGCCATTACTCATGTGCTGAGGTGAGAAAAAAATGGTGCATAGCGGGGATCCAGTATTGGTGGGAGATTAGGGAGGTGAGTATATATATATATTTTTTTTATATATATATATTTTTTAATCCAACCTGGGCCACTTTATCTATCTATCTATAAATATAAATATATATATATATATATATATATATATATATAAAGAGAAGGCCTGACTCACTGACTCATCAACGCCCAGTCTAAACCCTTGGTCCTAGAAAGCTGAATTTTTGCACGTGTTGTTTTTAAGAAGTAGACGAGGAATTAGAGAGGATTTTTCAAAATTCAACCCTTAAGGGGGTGAAAAAGGGGTTGAAAATTTGTATGGAAGTCCATCATTTTTGAAGCTAGAAGCATGAAACTTTGTTTTTAGGCTAACAATTAGAGATAAAGAAACACATGTTTTAACGTTTTCTAGAATTCCACCCCTGAAGGGGTGAAACGGGGGTTCAAAGTTTGTATGAATTAACCCCTTGCTGCAGAACGCTGGGTATACCTGGCACTGTGGCATGGGAGGGTTATGAAGCGAGCTCAGGAGCCAGGAGCTATCAGCAGCCAGGAACCGTGGCTAAAGCCGGACATCGCTGTTCCGGCACATGTCCGGCATTAACTCTTTAGACACAGCGATCAAAGTTAAAAGAATTCGGGTTGTTTGGATGCCGTAGACTTTACCCAGAGCGGCCTCATTACTATAGGATCGTTAAAAGTAGATCTATGTTACCCAAAATTTAATGCGAGCAAAGCAGTGGGCAAAAGCTGGTACAGAATATAATGCCAAATATTCCCAGCAAAAATAAATACTGCCGTATAAACATTTTTGCAGTTGTTTGTCTTATAAAATCGAGCCTACGATTAAAGAGTCCCAGGGAGCAGGTGCCATCTTGGATTCTGAGCTTCGGAACGCACCTCCAAACCGCTTTGATCAGTATTGATCAGGCCCTACTCAGACACCCTGACCAATCTTTAAGGTAGAAAGCTTGGTGGTAAAGAGATGGAAGGGGCGGTTATTATCTAACCTGGCCCTAATGGACATCTATGCCTTTTACTTACCAAGTGGCACAGCATAACTTCTTTGGTGGAACAATTTAAACTAATTTGGCTTGTTTCACAATGTCTTATGTTGTTTAAACCCTTCCTGACCCATGATGAACATTTACTTTGGGGTGGCTAGGGGAGTATGGCGAAGGCTCGGGACCCAAGCCTGTCCCATACCTGGCAGGTGCTGGCTGCTATCTGTATATGGAATAGAAAACCAGCACTCACCTGAAATGTTAAATCATGTAGATTCAGGATTGAAGGTTCAGGATTGAAGGATTGAAGGATGCAAGATTGAAGGATGCGTTTTCGGTGTATTGCCTTCCTCAGCTCGCTTCCTAGGCAGCGAGCTGAGGAAGGCAATATGCCGAAAACGCGTCCTTCATGTTACTATTTCTTCTATGGATCAATAAATCTACATGATTTTGCATTTCAGGTGAGTGCTGGTTTTCTATTCCATATACTGGTCTGCTCTCACCTCGTGCACCACCACCATAGACAGAAGTGTCGACCTGACTACTACCAAATTGGCTGCTATCTGTGACAGAGATCTGTAAGTAATGATGGACATTGGAGATCACTCTGATGTCCGTCATTTAACTATTTAGATGCCATGATCAATAGTAATAGTAATAGCATCTAAACAGTTTTTGTAAATCGTAATCCTTTCAGTACTTATGAGCTGCTGAAGTTCAGTTGTTCTTTTCTGTCTAAGTGCTCTCTGAGGACACCTGTCTCGGGAACTGTCTAGAGTAGAAGCAAATCCTCATAGCAAACTTATTCTACTCTGTGCAGTTCCCGAGACAAGCAGAGATATCAGCAGAGAGCACTGTTGCCAGACAGAAAAGAACAACTCAACTTCAGCAGCTAATTATTGGAAGGATTAAGATTTTTTTATTGAAGTAATTTACAAATTTTTTAACTTTCTGGAGCCAGTTGATATATATATACATATATATATATATATATATATATATATATATATATATATATAAAATAAAAAAAGGTTTTTCCTGGAATTCCCCTTTAAAGGGGCTAAATGAAAAAGTAAAAAAAAAAAAACAAAGTCAGAAAAAGGTTTTTATAAGTATAAAAAAAAAATCCCCCTTCATACAGGAACAAGGATTTGGAATGTCCAGCGGAAATGGTCATGCAAAAATGGATTTCTTTATTATAAAAAAGCCATAACAGGGGTAAAAAGTAACGCGTTTCAGGAGTGTTAGCACCCTTAGTCGTACATGAATAAAACCACAAATGCCAGTATCTTTTGAAAGGCTATTTGTTTTGTGCTCCCCTGGGGATTTATTCCTTGCCCCTTTCTCCGATATGACTACGACCAGTATGCCAACTGGGAACTCCAACACCAGCATGTGTTTGAAGTCAGCAGAAGATTGGAAGGTTGGTGCACAAAAAATGAATACATTGTTAAATAATGCAAGCCGAGACAAACAGGAGGTTGTAGATCTATGCATCAACATGTCACAGCTGGAAACGGCATTAATACAAGAGCTGAGACTCACATGGGAGATTTCAACTTTGCAACAATACCTGGATGATAAAATGATTCCGAGAGGTCTCAGAATAAGGAAATTTCCTTCTACAATTTACTGTGATGCCTTTAGAAAGGAATGGGAAGAGATATTAACTGACTCATCTCTATGATTTATAAAACTCCTGATTAAATATGAAGAAAATGCTTTGGATCAACTCCAGAATAATATTTCTACGCTGCAAAAAAACAGTTTCTCAATTTGAGGACAATGCTGCCTTTTCTGATTTGGACAAGAAGATTCAAGAAAACCTGAACAGGCTAGAAGCCACCATCATGGACATTAAACAGTCTAATCCGTGACACACAAGATTATAAAATGGACAATGAATATATTTGGACTCAAACAGATACAAATTCCTCAGATTCTGCTCCTGAATCCATTGATGTGCCCGGTCCGCACAATTCCACTCCTTCTTCACATGTTCTAGCTGCACCTGTGAAACCTAAATCGTCAAAAAACGACAAGCGGGCAGAAAGCATCGCAGGAGGAATTAACAATTCCCATATATATAATTTATCGGCCAAGGTTCTGTCCACTCATCACATTTCTTTATTGTCTAAAGGATTGTCCTTTTCTCCAACTCAAATTTTTGATTTATTTTCTACTTTATTGGACGTTAACAGATGTGTGAGAGGTATTACAACCCGTAAACACTTTGCCCATGTCGATAATCCATCTTATATATGTGGGGAGGATTATTTAGTAGATGTTTCAAATGACAATATATTGGAGGATGGTATTGCTACTTTGTTTAATACACAGATTGGTGGCGTAAAAGTGTTCACTTGTTCTTTTTCTGAATTGTGCACTATATCTGAATTACAACATATGTATGAACCCTCTGATTCCACAGGCAGTGTCATTCCCAATTTCAATATAAAAAATCCTTACTTCTATCCGGTCATGTCTCGCACCCAGACACTTGATTTTTTCCAGGAGTCTGTGGAGCGAGACCTGACCGAATTATTCCATTCAGTTAAAGAGGCACTGTCATTGTTAAAAGCTTTTCATATATTGCAGGACTCATTATAATATGACATTTCACAATATACACCTGTTAAAATTTTTTACATTTTCACCTGAAATTCAAGCTCAAAGTAGCCACCACTAGGGGTCGCCTGTCTTTAAGCCAGACAGACTAGTCTAGATTTTACAGCATACTGGATACCGGCCGTAAAGCATACCGGTATCCAGTATAGTAGATTTCTATTGTGCATGCAAAACTACAGATAAAGGATGTGTGGACATGCTGGGAGCTGTAGTTTTAAAACAGCTGGAGGCAACACTGCTCTAACACAGTTATTTACAAACATTGCAGCTTCAGTTGTTACTAAACTACAACTCCCAGCATGCTGAAATAGTCAAAGCTTTCTCGGACTCCTGAATGACAAAGTTGATCAAACATTCAGGAGTCTGTGAAAGATGAATGACACACATAGTGATGATTGGCATCCAGCTTTACTAGGAGAAGATAAAACAGATAGAACATGTATTCATAAAAATGCTGTACTTTTATCTAAAAAAATCCTTGCACTAATTTTATAAAGATCTATTCTTATATTTATAAATTTTATCCTGTGATGAATTCACCATAATGTCTTCTGATTACTGCAGGCAAGCTCCAAGTATCTGACACATGACACAGCATAAAACCAGAGAGGAAAGGGTTACAGAGTAGAGAGTACTGATTGGCTGACTGCCCAGGCTTGCTCCTGTGAGGGAGACAGACTGACACGCCCCCTCCAGCCTGCACAATGAAAAAGTAACTCACCAGCAGATAAATGCTTCTATCTCTGGATATATAGGTCCGAGACACATAACAATTATATGCACATGATCAGGATTGGGTCCTGAGTAACATATCACTTTTTTTCATTTTTTTTAGCTTTAAATGAACTTATTCTAATCTCACATAACAGGAATTCATGGCCCTTAAAGACATTTCGACTTGATTGTACGTCAAGCAGATAAAGGTGGGGCTGTAGTGTTGCTCGATGCCGACCTATATAAAAAACTTAGCCTTGAATTATTATCTGACACTGATACATATAGACCGCTATCCAGCAACCCCTGTTCCATATTTAAAGAACAGTTAAAACATCTTGTTGATTTGGGGGAAGTAATGGCTTTCTTTCCAAATCACAGGCTGATTACATTAAAATTGAACATCCTATTACAGCCATTTTTCATTCACTCCCTAAAATACACAAGAATTATTTTCTCCCACCAGTCAGACCCATAGTTGCAGGTATAGGTTCTCTAAATGAGAACCTATCGGCCTGGTTGGAGAATCTTCTTCAGCCACTCATCCCTACTATATCTGGCTTTATTCAAGATACTAAGCATCTTTTGTCTGCAGTTGAAAATTTAAAGTGATCTGACCAGTTTTCATGGATTACAGCAGATGTGACATCACTCTACTCTGTTACTCCCCATGACCATGCTAAAATAGCGCTGAAATGGTTTCTGTCAGTATATTCCAACTAGAATAAAAGTAGCATGTTCGTTTAAAAAAATAATAATAAGCTGCAATTCCCTTTCTAGTTTTACATTTTTCACTACAAATAATTTTTTCCTGTCTGGCTTTGTAATTTATTATATGGTAAAATAAATAGGATACATAAAAGTTTAGTTTAACCCTGGCCAGGCTTTTTAAAGAAGCACTCCGCTCGCGGATCACTTCCCAATCCACTTACCTATCCCGGTCCCCGGCTTTCACGTCCTGGCGCGCGTGGCTCCGCTCCCTAGGGCGCGCGCGCGCCAGCTCTCTAAGATTTAAAGGGCCAGAGCACCACTAATTGGTGCCTGGCCCAATCAGTGTAATTAGCTTCCACCTGCTCCTTGCTCTATATTACCTCACTTCCCCTTCCCTGCATTGCCGGATCTTGTTGCCCTTGTGCCTAGTGAAAGCGTTTCCTGTGATTGCCATACCAGTGTTTCCAGACCTTCTGCCGTTACCATTGACTACGAACCTTGCCGCCTGCCCTGACCTTCTGCTACGTCTGACCTCGCCTCTGTCTTGTCCTTCTGTCCCACGCCTTCTCAGCAGTCAGCGAGGTTGAGTCGTTACCGGTGGATACGACCTGGTTGCTACCGCCGCAGCAAGACCATCTCGCTTTGCGGCGGGCTCTGGTGAATACCTGTAGCAACTTAGAACCGGTCCACCGGTACGGTCCACGCCAATCCCTCACTGACACAGAGGATCCACATCCAGCCTGCCAAGTCTCGCTGACCTATCCACGGTGGTCTCCCAGCAATCCCAACAGATCGCCCAACAAGGACAGCAGCTGTCGCAGTTGTACGCCATGCTACAGCAACTTCTGCCACAGGTACAGCAGCGACCATCTCCTCCGCCAGCTCCTGCACCTCCTCCGCAGCAAGTGTCCGCTCCTAACCTCTGCTTGTCCCTGCCGGACAAATTTGATGGGGACTCTAAACTCTGCCGTGGTTTCCTGTCTCAATGTTCCCTACATTTGGAGCTGTTGTCGGACCAATTTCCTACAGAACGGTCTAAGGTGGCTTTCGTAGTTAGTCTTTTGTCTGGAAAGGCCTTGTCATGGGCCACACTGCTCTGGGACCGCAATGATCCTGCCACAGCCACTGTCCAGTCCTTCTTCGCTGAAGTCCGTAGTGTCTTCGAGGAACCAGCCCGGGCCTCCTCCGCTGAGACTGCTTTACTGAACCTGGTCCAAGGAAGTTCTTCTGTAGGTGAATACGCCATCGAGTTTCGTACCCTCGCCTCTGAGCTAGCCTGGAACAATGAGGCTCTCTGCGCGACCTTCAAGAAAGGCTTATCCAGCAACATCAAAGATGTACTGGCCGCACGAGAAATTCCAGCTAACCTGTCTGAACTTATCCATTTGGCCACCCTCATTGACATGCATTTTTCTAAAAGACACCAGGAACTCCGCCAGGAAAAGGACCTTGATCTCTGGGCACCTCTCTCCCAGTATCCTTTGCAATCTACCCCTGTGCCTCCCGCCGAGGAGGCTATGCAAGTGGATCGGTCTCGCCTGACCCATGAAGAGAGGACTTGCCGCAGAGATAAAAATTTATACCTGTACTGCGCTAGTACTGAACATTTCCTAGTGGATTGCCCTATTCGTCCTCCGCGTCTGGGAAACGCACGCACGCACCCAGGTCACGTGGGAGTGGCGTCTCTAGGTGTGAAGTCTGCTTCTCCACGTCTCACTGTGCCCGTGCGGATTTCTCCTTCTGCCAACTCCTCCTTCTCAGCTGTGGCCTTCTTGGACTCTGGTTCTGCGGGAAATTTTATTTTGGCCTCTTTTGTTAATAGGTTCAGCATCCCAGTGACCCGTCCCGTCAAGCCGCTCTACATTTCTTCTGTCAACGGAGTAAAATTGGACTGCGCTGTGCGTTACCGCACAGAATCCCTGCTTATGAGCATTGGAGTGCATCACGAAAAAATAAAAAATTTTGTTCTGCCCAACTGCACCTCTAAAGTCCTCCTCGGTCTGCCATGGCTCCAACGTCATTCTCCTACCCTTGACTGGACCACCGGGGAGATCAAGAATTGGGGTCCTTCTTGGGTCCTCCCCTGGGAACTGCAAATAATTTGCACTGACCCCACCCACTTATGAGTCTCAGCAGTTTAGACTGCTGAAGTCTAGCCGGGTGATAGATCACCAGTGATATCATTAGGGGAACTGCAGAGACAGGGCCGGCGTTAGGGCGGGGCAAACCAGGCAATTGCCTAGGGCCCCCATCCCCCAGGGGGCACCCTGCCGGCTGCTCAGCATAGGCCTAATCAAGCCCAGTGGGGATCCGCGGCCGCCACTGCGCAGCCCGCAGGGGGCCCCCCTCACATTCTGGACATCCATGTGTCCCGAAAAATCTTTTTGGGACACAAGGAATTCCCTGTTACCTTTCTGCGGTGGCCCCCCGTGCGTGCGCCCATAGCAATGGAGGAGTGGAGCGGAGCAGTGAGGAGGAATCGCGCCGGCCGGAATGGTAAGTCACCAGCACCAGCTGGCAGCACGTCCTCCTCGGTGTTCCGACCACTGGTCTTCCGGTCCAGGGACCTATTCCTATGGTCTATAGGCCATAGCAGTAGATCGTGACCCCAGACTAGAGGACCGGTGGTCGGAACACTGAAGTGGGGCAGTACACAGACATACATACTCTGTATATGGCTGAAGGCTGTATGTATGTGGGGGAACTGTACTGCACCTTATATGGGGAACTATACTGTACCTAATGTGGGGGAACTATACTGTACCTAATGTGGGGGACTATACTGCACTTAATCTGGGGGAACTATACTGCACCTAATGTGGGGGAACTATACTGCACCTAATGTGGGGGACTATACTGCACTTAATCTGGGGGAACTATACTGCACCTAATGTGGGGAACTATATTGCACTTAATCTGGGGGAACTATACTGCACCTAATGTGGGGGAACTATACTGCACCTAATGTGGGGGAACTATACTGCACTTAATCTGGGGGAACTATACTGCACCTAATGTGGGGGAACTATATTGCACCTAATGTGGGGGAACTATACTGCACCTAATGTGGGGGACTACACTGCACCTAATGTGGGGGAACTGTACTGCACCTAATGTGGGGGAACTATACTGCACTTAATCTGGGGGAACTATATTGCACCTAATGTGGGGGAACTATATTGCACCTAATGTGGGGGAACTATACTGCACCTAATGTGGGGGAACTGTACTGCACCTAATGTGGGGGAACTATACTGCACTTAATCTGGGGGAACTATACTGCACCTAATGTGGGGGAACTGTACTGCACCTAATGTGGGGACCTATACTGCACCTAATGTGGGGGAACTATACTGCACCTAATGTGGGAGAACTGTACTGCACCTAATGTGGGGAACTATACTGCACCTAATGTGGGGGAACTATACTGCAGCTGATGGGGGGAACTATACTGCACCTAATATGGGGAACTATCCTGCACCTAATGTGGGGGAACTGTACTGCACCTAATGTGGGGAGCTATACTGCACCTAATGTGGGAGAACTATACTACACCTAATATGGGGAACTATACTGCATCTAATGTGGGGGAGCTATACTGCACCTAATGCGGGGGAACTGTACTGCACCTAATATGGGGAGCTATACTGCACCTAATGTGGGGGAACTATACTGCACCTAATGTGGGGAACTATACTGTACCTAATGTGGGGGAGCTATACTGCACCTAAAGTGGGGGAACTATACTGCACCTAATATGGGGAACTATACTGCACCTAATGTGGGGGAGCTATACTGCACCAAATGTGGGGGAACTGTGCTGCACCTAATGTGGGGGGAACTGTACTGCACACCTAATATGGGGGGAACTGTACTGCCAACCTAATGTGGGGGGAACTATACTGCCAACCTAATGTGGGGGAACTATACAAAAATATAAAATTTTAATTTTCTGATTCTGATCCCTATAACTCTTATTTTTCTGTATATGGGGATATATGAGGGTCATTTTTTGGGCTTTCATTTGTAGTTTTTATTTTATCCTGCACCTAATGTGGGGGAACTGTACTGCACCTAATGTGGGGAGCTATACTGCACCTAATGTGGGAGAACTATACTACACCTAATATGGGGAACTATACTGCATCTAATGTGGGGGAGCTATACTGCACCTAATGCGGGGGAACTGTACTGCACCTAATATGGGGAGCTATACTGCACCTAATGTGGGGGAACTATACTGCACCTAATGTGGGGAACTATACTGTACCTAATGTGGGGGAGCTATACTGCACCTAATGTGGGGGAACTATACTGCACCTAATATGGGGAACTATACTGCACCTAATGTGGGGGAGCTATACTGCACCAAATGTGGGGGAACTGTGCTGCACCTAATGTGGGGGGAACTGTACTGCACACCTAATATGGGGGGAACTGTACTGCCAACCTAATGTGGGGGAACTATACAAAAATATAAAATTTTAATTTTCTGATTCTGATCCCTATAACTCTTATTTTTCTGTATATGGGGATATATGAGGGTCATTTTTTGGGCTTTCATTTGTAGTTTTTATTGGTACCATTTTTGTTTTAATGGGACTTTTCAATTGCCTTTTAGATATTTTTTATGGTATTTGAAGTGACCAAAAATGTGCAAATCCGGTTAGTTTTGATTTTGCCTAGTGCCACGCTAAGCCTAAAACCGGCCCTGTGCAGAAAAGAGACTCCACCTTCTCTCTCTGCAAAGCCAGAGAATTTATGGGAAAAAGCAGCATTAGAAAATAATTTCAGTGCTTAAACTGGAATCAGTATGGCTGAAAATTCATGCCTGCCACTTGAACAAAAACGCACAAGGCATACACAAGAAACTCTACATTATTCTTTAGAAATAGCCTTTGATTAATTATATAAGCACAAAAACATGTTCCCAAAGTTCTTCTTTAATTGAAATGTAACATTTGAGAAAATTAGAGCAATTGGAACAAAGCTTATTGTTCTACTTCCATGTTCTTTCATGCAATTCATACTGTATTTTCTGCTCCGTTCCCAGGGCTGGTTGGACACTGGCCACACACTGAGCTATTTAATAATACATAGGTTGTAATTCCTGCTGCTTGAATACAGTGAGAGCTTTCATCAATCATCTCCTTGAGGACAGTCCCTGGACAGTACGGGGGACAGGAGGAGGGGGTAGTAGGCGATATTCTCCGCTTTTATAAGTCTGCACAATGAATCGTTGTGAGTTTCTTATATCCCACAGAGACCATAGAAAAAGCGATGAATAATTCTTTCTTTATTATAGGTGCAGCATCTAATTGATTGTTTTACATATTAAAGGAGTCACTCAAATGTGAAATGTTTAAATCTCAGATGTTTTTGTGTTTTTATCAAGTTTAAATAACAAAATGGGGAACAAACAAGCAGCATCACTTGAATGCACATGACAGTAACATCAATTCAGGGATTTTCTGTTCATGACACCGAGATTATAAAAATGCCAGAACCTGTAAGATTTAATGTTACTGATTTTTTTTACACTTAGTAGGATATATTGGGGTCACCATCGCTCAACTTGTCTGTGGTACCCAGGTGGTGTAGTGCAGGTAGTAGTAGGGGCAGGTTGTAATAGCCATGGGGCAGATAGTAGTATAATCCCTTGTAGTGTTCGTGACGCCAGGATGTGGTCGTTTGGTGTAGGGCACTGGCGGCACCGCCGACAACCGACCCAGAAATGGCATATATTAAATGAGAGTCCAAAGCAGGTTTTGATGCAACTGGAACTTTACTGAAGCAGGCAGTATAACATTTCTTACAGATAGCCAACTTCCACAGAGGTGACCGGGACACAGGAAACCTGTTTGCTTGGACTAGTAGTAGTAATAATGATGGTGCAGGCCCCTGTGCTACTGTTATGACTTTGGTAGGGACAGTAGAGACTTGACTTAGACATAGATGAGACTAACAGATTAGATGTGGCTGCAGACTTGTAGGATTTGGTCTAGCTGTACTGGACTGAACTTGTACAGGACTGGTGCTTGCTTTACTGTAAAGGAAGTGAAGAGAGAAGAGAAGACCTAGTGTGGAGGCTACAGCCCCTTATATATCAGGGGGCTGGACTAAAGCCCATTGGTAGCTGGTTGCCTGTGGTTACCTGTGCCTCTGGAATTCTGGGTGTCAGGTGATCACATAACACATGACCATATCACATGACCTTAGGAAGGTCCTATACAGTAACCTTTGTACATAGGTTAAATTCACTGTACAATACCTGAAATAAACATACAGAATTAATGTACAATAGAAATAATAATAATGACCTACGGAGATCCCGCAGGAGAGCCCCGTGGACTTGAGGGACTTTACCTGAGGGGACTTTAGGAAACTGTACAGAACCACGTTCTGCACTGGAACATGACATGTCTATGTATTCAGAGATATAAATTATTAAAGGGCTTTTCTCATCTTGTAAAGTTATCTGATCTCAGAAGGCTCGACTGCCACTCCCCCCCCCAATCTTGAGAGCAGAGACCAGAGTCTCCAGTTAGAAAGAAGCACCTATGGTCTCTGAATGGAGACCCAAGGGTGCCATGACTGCCCTGAGCATCTGAATGACTGCTCTGAGCTATCTGATAGTACTCCTCTGTGCTCTCTCCTGTCTGATAGGACTCCTCTGTGCTCTCTCTCCTGTCTGATAGTACTCCTCTGTGCTCTCTCCTGTCTGATAGGACTCCTCTGTGCTCTCTCCTGTCTGATAAGACACCTCTGTGCTCTCTCTTGTCTAATAGTACTCCTCTGTGCTCTCTCCTGTCTGATAGGACTCCTCTGTGCTCTCTCCTGTCTGATAGGACTCCTCTGTGCTCTCTCCTGTCTGATAGGACTCCTCTGTGCTCTCTCATGTCTGATAGGACTCCTCTGTGCTCTCTCATGTCTGATAGCACTCCTCTGTGCTCTCTCATGTCTGATAGCACTTCTCTCTGCTCTTTGCTAACTGATAGTACTCCTCTGTGCTCTCTCCTGTCTGATAGGACTCCTCTGTGCTCTCTCCCGTCTGATCGGACTCCTCTGTGCTCTTCTGTTTCATAGTACTCCTCTGTGCTCTCTCCTGTCTGATAGGACTCCTCTGTGCTCTCTCCTGTCTGATAGGACTCTTCTGTGCTCTCTCCTGTTTGATAGCACTCCTCTGTGCTCTCTCCTGTCTGATAGGACTCCTCTGTGCTCTCTCCTGTCTGCTAGGACTCCTCTGTGCTCTTCTGTTTCATAGTACTCCTCTGTGCCCTCTCCTGTCTAATAGTACTCCTCTGTGCCCTCTCCTGTCTGATAAGACTCCTCTGTGCTCTCTCCTGTCTAATAGTACTCCTCTGTGCTCTCCCCTGTCTGATAGGACTCCTCTGTGCTCTCTCCTGTCTGATAGGACTCCTCTGTGATCTCTCCTGTCTGATAGTACTCCTCTGTGCTCTCTCCTGTCTTATAGGACTCCTATGTGCTCTCTCCTGTCTGATAGGACTCCTCTGTGCTCTCTCCTGTCTGATAGCACTCCTCTGTGCTCTCTCCTGTCTGATAGGACTCCTCTGTGCTCTCTCCTGTCTAATAGTACTCCTCTGTGCTCTCTCATGTCTGATAGTACTCCTCTGTGCTCTCTCATGTCTGATAGCACTCCTCTGTGCTCTCTCATGTCTGATAGCACTCCTCTGTGCTCTCTCATGTCTGATAGGACTCCTCTGTGCTCTCTCATGTCTGATAGTACTCCTCTGTGCTCTCTCCTGTCTGATAGGACTCCTCTGTGCTCTCTCCTGTCTGATAGGACTCCTCTGTGCTCTCTCCTGTCTGATAAGACACCTCTGTGCTCTCTCCTGTCTGATAGTACTCCTCTGTGCTCTCTCCTGTCTGATAGGACTCCTCTGTGCTCTCTCCTGTCTGATAGGACTCCTCTGTGCTCTCTCCTGTCTGATAGGACTCCTCTGTGCTCTCTCATGTCTGATAGGACTCCTCTGTGCTCTCTCATGTCTGATAGCACTCCTCTGTGCTCTCTCATGTCTGATAGCACTCCTCTCTGCTCTTTGCTAACTGATAGTACTCCTCTGTGCTCTCTCCTGTCTGATAGGACTCCTCTGTGCTCTCTCCCGTCTGATCGGACTCCTCTGTGCTCTTCTGTTTCATAGTACTCCTCTGTGCTCTCTCCTGTCTGATAGGACTCCTCTGTGCTCTCTCCTGTCTGATAGGACTCTTCTGTGCTCTCTCCTGTTTGATAGCACTCCTCTGTGCTCTCTCCTGTCTGCTAGGACTCCTCTGTGCTCTCTCCTGTCTGCTAGGACTCCTCTGTGCTCTTCTGTTTCATAGTACTCCTCTGTGCCCTCTCCTGTCTAATAGTACTCCTCTGTGCCCTCTCCTGTCTGATAAGACTCCTCTGTGCTCTCTCCTGTCTAATAGTACTCCTCTGTGCTCTCCCCTGTCTGATAGGACTCCTCTGTGCTCTCTCCTGTCTGATAGGACTCCTCTGTGATCTCTCCTGTCTGATAGTACTCCTCTGTGCTCTCTCCTGTCTTATAGGACTCCTATGTGCTCTCTCCTGTCTGATAGGACTCCTCTGTGCTCTCTCCTGTCTGATAGCACTCCTCTGTGCTCTCTCCTGTCTGATAGGACTCCTCTGTGCTCTCTCCTGTCTAATAGTACTCCTCTGTGCTCTCTCATGTCTGATAGTACTCCTCTGTGCTCTCTCATGTCTGATAGCACTCCTCTGTGCTCTCTCATGTCTGAGAGCACTCCTCTGTGCTCTTTCCTAACTGATAGTACTCCTCTGTGCTCTCTCCTGTCTGATAGGACTCCTCTGTGCTCTCTCCTGTCTAATAGTACTCCTCTGTGCTCTCTCATGTCTGATAGTACTCCTCTGTGCTCTCTCATGTCTGATAGCACTCCTCTGTGCTCTCTCATGTCTGAGAGCACTCCTCTGTGCTCTTTCCTAACTGATAGTACTCCTCTGTGCTCTCTCCTGTCTGATAGGACTCCTCTGTGCTCTCTCCTGTCTAATAGTACTCCTCTGTGCTCTCTCATGTCTGATAGTACTCCTCTGTGCTCTCTCATGTCTGATAGCACTCCTCTGTGCTCTCTCATGTCTGAGAGCACTCCTCTGTGCTCTTTCCTAACTGATAGTACTCCTCTGTGCTCTCTCCTGTCTGATAGGACTCCTCTGTGCTCTCTCCCGTCTGATAGGACTCCTCTGTGCTCTTCTGTTTCATAGTACTCCTCTGTGCTTTCTCCTGTCTGATAGGACTCCTCTGTGCTCTCTCCTGTCTGATAGGACTCTTCTGTGCTCTCTCCTGTTTGATAGCACTCCTCTGTGCTCTCTCCTGTCTGCTAGGACTCCTCTGTGCTCTCTCCTGTCTGATAGGACTCCTCTGTGCTCTTCTGTTTCATAGTACTCCTCTGTGCTCTCTCCTGTCTAATAGTACTCCTCTGTGCTCTCTCCTGTCTGATAAGACTCCTCTGTGCTCTCTCCTGTCTAATAGTACTCCTCTGTGCTCTCCCCTGTCTGATAGGACTCCTCTGTGCTCTCTCCTGTCTGATAGGACTCCTCTGTGATCTCTCCTGTCTAATAGTACTCCTCTGTGCTCTCTCCTGTCTGATAGGACTCCTATGTGCTCTTTCCTGTCTGATAGGACTCCTCTGTGCTCTCTCCTGTCTGATAGCACTCCTCTGTGCTCTCTCCTGTCTGATAGGACTCCTCTGTGCTCTCTCCTGTCTAATAGTATTCCTCTGTGCTCTTTCATGTCTGATAGTACTCCTCTGTGCTCTCTCATGTCTGATAGCACTCCTCTCTGCTCTTTCCTAACTGATAGTACTCCTCTGTGCTCTCTCCTGTCTGATAGGACTCCTCTGTGCTCTCTCCTGTCTGATAGGACTCCTCTGTGCTCTTTCCCGTCTGATAGGACTCCTCTGTGCTCTTCTGTTTCATAGTACTCCTCTGTGCTTTCTCCTGTCTGATAGGACTCCTCTGTGCTCTCTCCTGTCTGATAGGACTCTTCTGTGCTCTCTCCTGTTTGATAGCACTCCTCTGTGCTCTCTCCTGTCTGCTAGGACTCCTCTGTGCTCTCTCCTGTCTAATAGTACTGCTCTGTGCTCTCTCATGTCTAATAGTACTGCTCTGTGTTCTCTCATGTCTTATAGCACTCCTCTGTGTTCTCTCATGTCTTATAGCACTCCTCTGTGCTCTCTCCTGTCTGAAGGCACTCCTCTGTGTTCTTTCCTGTCTGATAGGACTCCTCTGTGCCCTCTCCTGTCTGACAGCACTCCTCTGTGCGCTCTCCTGTCTGATAGGACTCCTCTGTGCTCTCTCCTGTCTGATAGGACTCCTCTGTGTTCTCTCCTGTCGGATAGGACTCCTCTGTGCTCTTTCCTGTCTGATAGTACTCCTCTGTGCTCTCTCCTGTCTGATAGCACTCCTCTGTGCTCTCTCCTGTCTGATAGCACTCCTCTGTGCTCTCTTCTGTCTGGTGGCACTCCTCTGTGTTCTTTCCTGTCTGATAGGACTCCTCCGTGCTCTCTCCTGTCTGGTGGCACTCCTCTGTGTTCTTTCCTGTCTGATAGGACTTCTCTGATAGGACAGGAGAGAGCACATAAAAGTGCTACCAGGCAGGAGAGAGCATAGAGGAGTCCTATTTTGTATATATTTTGTGTATAACAAGCCTATGTCCAGGGGTGTTGCTGGCGGGGGGAGGGGGGGGGGGGTCGATAACGGGGCTGGAGCCCCAAGTCTCAGGCCCATAGCCCCGGGTCTCAGGCTGCATCTGTGTTTTTTTTTTTTTTTTTGCCACTGCTGCTTTAAGACAGCGGTGGCTTTAACCCCTTAAGGAGTCAGCACATTTTCACCTTAAGGACAAATTTTCATTTTTTGCATTTTTTAATTTTCCTCCTTCCCTTCTTAAAATTATAACGCTTTAAATTTTGCACCTACAGACCCATATAAGGTCTCTTTTTTGCGTCACCAATTGTACTTTTTAATGACATCACTTATTTATAATATAATCTGCAATGAAAAACAAAAAATATTTGTGGGGTGAAATAAAAAAGCCATTTTGTAAATTTGGGGGCTCCTGTTTCTACGCAGTGCACTTTTCAGTAAAAATTACATTATCTTTATTCTGTAGATCCATACGGTTACAAGGATACCCAATTTATATGGGTATTTTAGTACTTAAGAAAGTATTCACCATGCACCAAAATTTGTATGTTTAAAATTGGCACCTTCTGACCTCTATAACTTTAACATTTTTACACATATGGGGCTATATGTGGGCTCATTTTTTGCACCGTCATCTGTAGTTTTTATTGTTTTTTGTTTCGGGGTCGGTTCCGGCGGCTATCAACGGCCGGGACCCGCGGCTAATACAGGAGATCACCCATCGCGGTGATGCCCTGTATTAATCCTTCAGACGCGGCGATCAAAGCTGACCGCCGCGTCTGAAGCGAAAGTGAAAGTATCCCGGCTGCTCAGTCAGGCTGTTCGGGACCACCGCGGTGAAATCGCGGCATCCTGATCAGCTTACAGGACACGGGAGGGCCCTTACCTGCCTCCTCGGGGTCCGATCGGCGAATGACTGCTCCGTGCCTGAGATCCAGGCAGTAGCAGTCAAGCGCCGATAACACTGATAACAGGCATGTTAATACACGCCAGTGATCTGTGTAAGAGATCAGTGTGTGCAGTGTCCCTATGGAAGCTATAACACTGTAATAAAAGTTTGAATCCCCCCCCCTTTTCCCATAAAAAAAATAAAACAGTGTAAATAAAAATAAACATATGTGGTATCGCCGCGTGCGTAAATGTCCGAACTATAAAAATATATCGTTAATTAAACTGCACGGTCATGTAAAAAAATTCCAAACTCCAAAAAAGCTTATTTTTGGTCACTTTTTATACCATTAAAAAATGAATAAAAAGTGATCAAAAAGTCCAATCAAAATCATAAAGGGGGAAAAATCCCAAGGGAAGTGCTCTAAAATATAGCTTTTAATGATACATGATAAAACTACACCAATATCAATATGTGTGACCCATTAAAAAGGTATTAAACTATATAGGTACCAAAGAAATGCAACCCAACGCGTTTCCACTGTATATGACAGTTTCCTCAGGGGAATAGCATCGGTACAGTGACCACTGCCCACTCAAGGGTATGTTACAGTGGTCAGAGTCTATATTGTTGGTATGCAGAACTAGCCAAATTTAAATGAGCCTCAGTTGGTGGGCATTCACATCCAAACAGGTAGTTATGTAACTGACAACATGGTGTGATTCATAACTTTATGTTGAACTGAGTTAAAAAAGGTTCACATGTAATTGTTGCTCAAAATAGTATATTCACAATAGAAATAATTTTGCCTATACCGGACTGCTTGGTATCCCACGATGACCTAGGAATAAAGGACAGCAAAAATAGGTACAATTACTTCTAATTCAACCAGTATGTGAGGTTGATTTAGTAAATTCCATCGTAGTGTCTACCTGCCATCACCTGGGAAAAAGTAAACAGAGGAAAAAGAGTTCCCCATTAGGGGTACTGTCTAACTCTTGAGTACCTGTAAAAAGAAGAGTGCAGGCAAAGCCTGACTACTCACGTTTAAATGTCCGGGTAAGTGGAGCAATGAGCGCTACCTACAGTGGTAGGGAGCCACGCTGCTGGCTACTGGCACTCTGCTCAAACTTGGCCTAATATCCGGAACAATGCGCTCACGTGACCCACATCATGTGACGCGAGCCCCGCTCGCCTAGATCATGATGCCGTGATCTCGCGAGAGGCACATTGATGCGCATCACTGGCGTGTGCATAATGTAAACATGACCAAGCCGCGGTGCGCTCATGTGATCAATGCTGGCCACATGATTCAGAGCCCGTTCCTTAATGACAGGCGTACATAGAAATAGCGCTACAGGTATGTGTCAGTTCTAGTGCTGCAGGGCTATAGTGATTAACTACTAGTGGGCATATTACTGTTAAGACTAAAGTAATTTAGGCTGATGGGCACATCCAATTTAGATACTATGCCCATAACTATGACATGGGACAGAATAGAGGGAGGGGGAGGTACTAAAGCAATAAGGCGGTCAATTCACAAAAAATGATCACGGATGAGGTAAGGCACGCATAGAGTCACCGCAATCGCGAAAATTGGTGAAAAATGCGTGTTGATGATAGTAGGAGGAACATAGGTGAATAAGAATTAGAGGTGGCCAACCCCCACCAGTGTGGGATCACTAACCAAGAAAGGGGAGGGAGGGGGATCAGACAGGGGCCTAGTGGGCCTCCCCTAGGTCCCTAAAGCAGCCCTAGTTACAAGCCCTAATGCCCAGGCGGGGTGGCCCCCCTAAGAAGGGCGGTCCCGCTCAGGAACCTCCTAGTGGTCCCTGCCTTATTCTGTCTAGGTAGTGATACTAAACTTCGGACCTCGACTGCGAGTCCTCTCTCTGCCTAACCAGTCACTACCCAGGGGTGGGGCAAGCCACCTCCGATTCAATTATAAATAGCAAGAAAAATGTTGTTGTTCGTTCAGTCCTGTTGGTACCACCGAGTTGAGTTTAAAGATCCACCGACACTCCTTCTGTAAAAGTATCCGGTCAATATCACCTCTTGTGGATGAGTCTAGGATATCGCAATGCTTTATTATTTATAGCAGAGGTTCAATTCAATTCAATGAGGTCCAGTTAGAGAAAAGTTCCTCAAGCAAAGGAGGAAAATTATGATAATGACTAACTTTTGTCTATCACTCAGTGCCATGGCCTGTTGGCAGTAACAGCCTCCCTGTAAATAGTGACAGACCTCCTGTAAGTAGTTACAGCCCCCATTAGTAGTAGCAGCCCCCTGTAGGCAGTAACTGTCCACCCTGTAGACACTAGCAGTTTGCTGTAAATAGTATTAGCCCTTCCCCGTGTAGGTAGTAATATCCCCCTTAGTAGCAGGTAATAACAGACACCATCTAGGTAGTAACAGCCCCTCTGTATGTAGTAGCAGCCTCCTGTAGGTAGTAACAGTCCCCCTGTAGGTAATAGCAGCCCCCATTGTAGGTAGTAGCAGCCTCCTTTAGGTAGTAACAGTCCCCCTGTAGGTAATAACAGTCCCCCTGTAGGTAGTATCAGCGTCCCTTGTAGGTAGTATCAGCGTCCCTTGTAGGTAGTAGCAGCCCCCCTTGTAGGTAGTAGCAGCCTCCTGTAGGTAGTAACAGCACCCCTAGTAGGTAATAGCCGCCCCCTGTAGGTAGAAACAGTCCCCCTGTAGGTAATAACAGTCCCCCTGTAGGTAGTAACAGCACCCCTTGTAGGTAGTAGCCGCCCCCTGTAGGTAGTAACAGTCCCCCTGTAGGTAATAACAGTCCCCCTGTAGGTAGTATCAGCACCCCTTGTAGGTAGAGCAGCCCCCTGTAGGTAGTAACAGTCCCCCTGTAGGTAGTATCAGCACCCCTTGTAGGTAGTAACAGCACCCCTTGTAGGTAGTAGCCACCCCCTGTAGGTAGTAACAGTCCCCTGTAGGTAGTAACAGTCCCCTGTAGGTAGTAACAGTCCCCCTGTAGGTAGTATCAGCACCCCTTGTAGGTAGTAGCAGCCCCCTGTAGGTAGTAACAGTCCCCCTGCGGACAGCAGTAGCCCTCCTGTAGGTAGTAACCACCACCTTGTGACATGAATATCACATGCTACTCCATAGGATGCCATGTTATGAATGGGGGAACAGAGCAACTACATATTACAGAGAATTGGGCCATACAGTATATGACTAAGTGATCCCTTTCTGTTCCCTTTTCAGAGATGGGAGGAGCTGGATCCGGTGCGGACGGCAGCTGGGTCCGGACCCCGACCACCATCTGGCTATTAGTGGCCTCAGATTTACAGCCTCCATTATTACCCAGATACACTGTGTTAGGCAGGATTTAGAACCTCTATACAATGTCATAAACATTTAATTGAGCAAACAAATTACACAATTTAAACAGCTTTCCTGACTATAACCCATGACCATTTATTTGTATTTTGGATGGTAAGAAAAAGATAAGATGTACAAATGTCATTACTTCCCTATGCACTGCTTTTATGACTGCAAAAATTGTGTTGCTACAAATTTGGATGTCACTGTCCAAGAATAATAATTCCTATTCAATATTCTTTCAAAGAGTCATCTCTATAATAGAAATAAATATGCACCATTTCAACACATTTAGACCAAATAGATGTCAGGGTCCAGACTAGCGGCTGGTGTAGACACTGGAGGTGGATCCCCTGTACCAGAGAGGCGATGACGTGGGCCGTACTGGGGAATCGGTTCTAAGCAGTTACTGGTGTTCACCAGAGCCCGCCGCAAAGCAGGATGGACTTGCTGCGGCAGTAACTACCAGGTCGTGTTCCCCAGTAGCGACTCGACCTCTCAGGCAGCTGAGACTGGCGCGGTACACAAGGACTAGACAGAGGCGAGGTCAGACGTAGCAGAAGGTCAGGGCAGGCAGCGAGGTTCGTAGTCAGGGGCAACAGCAGAAGGTCTAGGTACACAGGCTTGGGACACACTTAAACGCTTTCTCAGGGCACAAGGCAACAAGATCCGGCAAGGAGAGGAAGGGGAAGTGGGTTTTTATAGGTTAGGGAGTGATTGGGCCAGGCACCAATCAGTGGCGCACTGGCCCTTTAAATCTAAGCAAGTCGGCGCGCGCACACCCTAGGGAGCGGGGCCGCGCATGCCGGGAGGAAGCAGACAGGGGCGAGAGGTGAGTGAGACGGGGCGCGACCCGAGGGCGGACACGAGCCGTGCCTCGGATCGCGTCCCCTCCGGGGACCAGAGAGCAGCGCTCGCGGTCAGCAATGCCGACCGGAGCGCTGCAGCCAGAGGAACGCCGTGAGCGCTCCGGGGAGGCAGCGGGACCTGGAGCGCTCGGCGTGACAATAGATAGTAACATGTAATCTGAGCATTTAGATTTCAGAGGCCTTTTTCTTTTTGTGGTTGAGTGAGTTGAATAGCTTAACAGATATAAAAAAATGAAAATTATAGTATATATATAATAAATATAGTGTGCTAAAGTATGTCTTGTGCAACAAGAAACGGGTGTGGATCGCTGTGCCACCCAACTGGTTTGGCTTATTTTTGTGTCGCCCTAATTTTTTTACACAGTGAACTTTTGTTAGTGCAGCCATTACAGCTGGCTGGGGTGGTACCAAATATGTGTATTTTTTTTTTATTAGTTGTAAAACATTTTATTTAAAAAAAGTTTTCTTTCTTGTGCCTTTTCACTAATATTTGTTTTCCAGGGAACTCCTCCCTTTGTCTAACCCTCTAGATGCCATGATCACTGTTCATAGAGGCATCTAGGGAGTAAATGGTCAGGATCAGAGCTAACTTCAATCCTAGCATTGCAGCAAGAGCCAAGCAGTATATTACAGACGGGCACAGTTGCAGATGGCACAGGCACAGTAGCTGAGCCTGTGCAGTCCGACTGTATGTCGAGTTGCGGGTAGGCACTTAAAAAAACCAAAAATGCTGTTTCGTTGTTTTGGGGGAAGGAGTTAAATAGGGAAGAAAAACTTAATAAATATTTCAGTTCAAAAGGTCAAAACTAGCTATGGGTTGGCTGCATCTCAGATTAGTGGACAAATAACTGGTTTATTGATTTCCAGCAGCAGACACATCTCTACATTAGCGGTAGCTTCAACTAATTTATTGTGGAAAATTTCTCCAACAAATAGCAAAAAGCCACAGGGAAATCTACACCAAATTATCTGAATTGTGTTGTGAATTATGCTGCGGGGTCGAAGCTCCTCATTGTAAAAAAAATTAATGGAGTATATTAATTTTACCAAATCCCTTGGTGAGCCAATAGTAAGACTTCTCTGGTCCTCTGCTAGTCTTTGTTTACTGTTGCGGTGTCCCGGTACAGGACCTGTCCTGTACCATCCTTGAGTCCCCTCAGGAAGAGTCCCGTAGGTCCATTGGGCTCTCCTGCTGAGCTCCCCCCTTGTTGCCTGATATAAATGCAATGTATATTCATTATGTGTATCTGTTGTTCGTATGTATAAAGTTGTACAGTTTGTATAAAATGTATAGGCAAAGACAAAGAGAAAAAAAGGCACACGCGCCCCTAGTGTGATATGTTAGGATGATGGATAAGTGCAATAAAAGTCACACTTACCAGAAAGTGTTGCGCTAAGGACACAACACCATACAGCTTATTAATCAAGGAAGGTCTGTTAGCAGCCACGATCCTCCGGTTGATACCAGCTCACCGGTCCAAACGGCAAGAAGCAAAAAATTGTACAGCAAATATGGATCATTACAGGCGCATAAACAGCAGAGGATAACGTACCAAAGGTCATCAAATCTATATATTTATTTAAAACACATAAAGCAATGCGTTTCCTGCCCGTAGCGGGCACTTCATCAGGCAAGTGTGCATGCACACTTGCCTGATGAAGTGCCTGCTTGGCGCAAGAAACGCGTTGCTTTATGTGCTTTAACCCCTTAAGGACTCAGCGTTTTTCCATTTTTGCATTTTCATTTTTTCCTCATTACCTTCTAAAAATCATAACGCTTTAAATTTTGCACATAAAATTCCAAATGATGGCTTATTTTTTGCGCAACCAATTCTACTTTGCAGTGACATCAGTCATTTTACCAAAAAAATCCACGGCGAAATGGAAAAAAAATCATTGTGCGACAAAATTGAAGAAAAAATTTCATTTTGTAACTTTTGGGGGCTTCCGTTTCTATGCAGTGCATTTTTTGGTAAAAATGACACCTTATCTTTATTCTGTAGGTCCATACGATTAATATAATACCCTACCTATATAGGTTTGATTTTGTTGCACTTCTGAAAAAAATCATAACTACATGCATGAAAATGTATACGTTTAAAATTGTCATCTTCTGACCCCAATAACTTTTTTATTTTTCCGCGTACAGGTAGTTGTGAGGGCTCATGTTTTGCGCCATGTTCTGAAGTTTTTATCGGTACCATTTTTGTATTGATCGGACTTTTTGATCGCTTTTTATTAATTTTTTTATGATATAAAAAATGACCAAAAATATGCTATTTTGGACTTTGGAATTTTTTTTCGTGTACGCCATTGACCGTGCGCTTTAATTAATGATATATTTTTATAGAGCGGACATTTACGCACGCAGCGATACCATATATGTTTATTTTTATTTACACAGTTTTATTTTTTATGGGAAAAGGGGGGGTGATTCAAACTTTTAATAGGGAAGGGGTTAAATGACCTTTGTTAGCTTTTTTTTTCACTTTTTTTTTTTGCAGTGTTATCGCTCCCATAGGGACCTATAACACTGCACACACTGATCTCCTATGCTGATCCCTGCAGAGCCATAGCTCTGCATGGATCAGCGAGATAGGGGCTCGATTGCTCAAGCCTGTAGCTCAGGCTTGGAGCAATCAAACCCCGATCGGACGTTGCGGACACAGGTAAGGAGACCTCCGCCTGCGTCCCAGCTGATCGGAACATCGCGATTTTATCGCGATGTCCCAATTAGCCCGACTGAGCTGCTGGGAAGCGTTTAGTTTCACTTTCAGACGCGGCGGTCAACTTTGATCGCCGCGTCTGAAGGCTAACACCGATCGTTGTGCCGTGCGCTGTTAGCCCAGGGTCCCGGCTATGATTAGCAGCCGGGACCGACCCGGTGTGATGCGGGGTCACGGCGTGACCCCGTTTTAAACACCGGGAGCTGGGCTCAGGACGTACCGGTACTTCCTGAGTCCTTAAATGGGCACTGTCATCAACTTTATTTTTTGATATGTTGTAGTACTTATGTACTACAACATATCTCTAATATACTTCCATTATTTATTTATTTTTTTTCATGGTGAAATTTACGTTTAAAAACCGGCCACTAGGGGTCACCCTCCTAGTGGCCGGCAGCAGCCTGGCGTGATGTCAGGCCAAAAAAAGGACTGTTTTTGGCTGGGCAAAATCAGTCCTTTTACTTTTCGGCTGCGCTCGCTCCCTGCCTGTCAATCAGACAGGCGGGAGCGAGCGCATTAAACGCCGGGGCTGCACGCATTGGCTGGTTATAGTCGCGCGCAGCCCAATCATCCCCGCCCCCGACATGTACACGGCAGTATAAACACACTCTCGGTCCCGGGTCTCAGCAGGTGTCTGTCGCTATGCAGGCTACTCCTATACTCCTCCTCCCCGGGTATCACATGTACAGATAAACAGGGAGGAGGAGACCCCGGAGCAGCCTGCCATGCGATTGGCTGATCATCTATGCGCGCTCCCGACGCGAGCGCAGCATAGATGAAATGAGGGCGGAAGTCTTTGCCTAGCAGGCGTCAGTGACGTGACGCCTGCTGGGAAAGCCGGCTTCCGGGAGAGGAAAGAGCAGCAAGCAAGAAGACCAGAAGATGACCGCTATGTAAGTCCCAAAAAATGTTTTTAAAGGCAGGGAGGGGGTTAGGGATAGATTACCTATAGGTAGGGACAGAGTAAAATAAATATGAGATGGTGGGAGCTACTCTTTAAGGAGTTAAATAAATATATGGACTTGAAGACCTTTGGTACATTTCCTCTGCTGTTTATGCACCTGTGATGATCCATATTTGCTCTACAATTTTTTGCTTCTTGCTATAAAATGTATAGGACCTTCTTTGGTCATGTGACCTACTGTCATGTGATATACCCAGAGTTCCATGGGCACAGGAACCCCAGGCATTAGCAACCAATGGGCTTTAGTCCAGCCCCCTAGTATATAAGCGGCTCTTAGTTCCTGCTCTTGTTCCTGCACTCCCTTATCTCCTGGACCTAAAGAAAGCATAAAGTCCTGTATATTGCAAATCCATCTCATCTAGGTCAAAGCCTAAAGAAACGCAGCCACTTCTAAAACGTGAGTTACAATTCTCTCTACAAATCCAGTGACTACTACTCAGCTAAGGAATATATTAGTAGCACAGGGGCCTGCCTAATATCTCAATAACTACAAGTCCAAGCAAGCCTGCGAGGTATCCTGTGTCCCGGTTGCCTCTGAAGAAACTGCATAATAGTAAAGACTGTTTCCTAAGCATTTCGTGTAAAAGTTCCAGTTTATTCAGAATCCCTGCTGTGGACATTCCTTTATTACAAACCGTTTTTGGGTTGGTTGACGGCGGTTACCATACCGGAATAATCACATCCTGGCGTCACGAACACTAAGGGGTTAACAACATCTTGCCCCCAGGGTTAATACCACCAGACCCTACTACGTACTGCAACATCCCAGTCACCACACTGTCCTTCTGGTATAGTGTAGGCCAGCCAATAAAATCCAGTACACTAGAGAAGGCTTCTTCTTAATGGTCTATTCACACGTACAGTATTCTGCACAGATTTCATGCGCAGGATTTTCAGCTGCAGATTTTAATGTAAACTTAATGATTGAACACAGCTTGAAATCCTGTACATCAAATCTGCGCAGAATACTCTATAGAATTGCGCACTGGAGGCAGGCTCACTGGCTGGATTTGAATATTCATGGTAGGCACAGGCGTTCACATGACCAGCGACCATGAATATTCAAATCCAGCTGGCATGCCCGCTTCCAGCGCACAATTCACAGAAGAAACAAGCCAATCTTCAGAGTGACCAGGCGCTGGACTGCAGGTACGTATATTAGTCAGAGAGCCCCCCATCGGTCTCCTGTTCACCCGCACTATAACCCGGTGTATTGGGTTTAGTGTGGATGAATGGGTGCCCGTTTTACTTTATCATTAGATGGGTGTTCTGGGAGAAAATCTAAAGGACAGCAGGGGGAACCATAACAGGAGTACTGTGTGATCTAAAAAAGAAGGTAATGAATTGTCATAATAGATATAACCACCTGACCTAAAGCCACTAGAAACCAATGTGTTCACAAAATAACCAAATATGCAGGAAAATCATTTTGTGGTAATCTGGAGTATACAGATGTAACCAACGCTCATGTAAAAAGTGCTACACTAATAGCATTGTGGGCTTTGCAAGGAGTAGGGACATCTGTCTTTGCTATTCTATTCAGTGGTTGGCACTGTTGCCTTGCAGCGCTGGGGGCCTAGGTTGGCCTAGGTTCAAATCCCACTAAGGAGGATGTATGTTGACATGGGACCCTGGAAAGCAAATGCTGGTTTACCCAGTGCTGTCTTATCTACTAGTGTTGCTCGCGAATATTCGCAATTCGAATTTTATTCGCGAATATAGCGCTATATATTCGTAATTACGAATATTCGTTTTTTTATTTTTTTTATTTTTATTTTGTTCACAGTACACATGACAGTGATCATCCCTCTCTGCTTCCAGCTTATGTGGTGTAAGAAGGCTCTAATACTACTGTGTGAGAGCGGTGTGCGAATATTCGCATATACGAAAATGTGAATATGCTAATATTCGCATATGCGAATTTTCGGTTGTGCTAATTTTTGCATATGCGAATATTACGAATATGCGAATATTCACGAATATGACGAATATTCGCGAATTCGAATATGGCCTATGCCGCTCAACACTATTATCTACTAATGTTTAATTCTACAGGGTTTCCAGGGTCAAATTCAAAAGGGCACTTGGGCCCCCAACCAAAATCCGGTGCTTCCTCTGCGTTAGCACAGAAAACTCAGTGGCGTTAACTCCTTAACAACATATGCTGTACATTTACAGCACAGCTGTGTGAGCGGTGGCCATGAGTTAAAATTGCATCAGGGGGCCACTGCGTACCTCCGTGCTGCTGATCCTGGATCTTTCATATAGTCTATAGGCTATACAAGTAGATCATAGGGAATATTGATTAATGCTAGGGCACACGTCATGTAATAGTCCTCTATGGAGACTAAAAAATGGTGAATAAAACTAAATAATTAAATAAAATAATTGAAATAAGCCCCTACCCTAATAAAATATTAAAATCATCCCCCTTTTCCTATTTTATAAATAAATAGAGTAAACAAAACTAAAAATAAACATATTTGGTTTTGTTACATGCGGAAATGTCTGAACTATTTACTAGTGTTGCTCGCGAATATTCGCAATTCGAATTTTGTTTGCGAATATCGCATATTACGAATATTCGTTTTTTTTTTTCACAGTACACATAACAGTGATCATCCCTCTCTGCTTCCAGCTTGTGTGGTGTAAGAAGGCTCTAATACTGTGTGAGACTGGCGTGCAAATTTTCGTATATTACATATGATAATTTTCGCATATACGAATATTCGCGTATGATAATGTTTTTTTGTGTAAATTTTCGCATATGCTAATTTTCGCGCACACGGATATTCGCATATGCGAAAATAAAACGGGGATGTTGCGAATATGCGAATATGACGAATATTCGTCCATATATTCGCGAATATTCGCGAATTCGAATATGGCCTATGCCACTCAACACTACTATTTACATATAATGTGAAAGAAAAACTGATATTCTGTTCGCCCGCACTAAACAATACACTGGGTTATAGTGCAGGTAAACAGATAAAATGAAGACTGGGAGCTGGCTTGCCAAGCTCCCCTGCCTCCTCTTTATGCAGCGCTATGGCTCACCTGATAGGAATTTTCTGATTTCTTCACTTTCACACCACTGGGGTGGTAGATAGTGTTGCTCACGAATATTCGCAATTCGAATATTATTCGTGAATATCGCATATTCGCGAATTCGCGAATTTCGCGAATATAGCGCTATATATTCGTAATTACGAATATTCGTTTTTTTTTTGTTTGTTTTTTTCACAGTACACATCACAGTGATCATCCCTCTCTGCTTCCAGCTTGTGTGGTGTAAAGAAGGCTCTAATACTACTGTGTGAGACTCGCGCGAGAAAATTTGCATATGCGAAAATTAGCATATGCGAATTTGCGCGTATGTTAATTTTGTATATGCTAATATTCACATATTTTTATTTTCGCATTTGCGAAGTTTCGCATATGCGAAAATAAAACGAGAATATAACGAATATGCGAATATCCGCGAATATATGACGAATATTCGTCCATATTCGCGAATATTCGCGAATTCGAATATGGCCTATGCCGCTCAACACTAGTGTTAGAGTGAAAACATTATAATATCGTTCAGATGGGCAGCATAGCGCTGCATAGAGAAGAGGCAGGGGAGCTTGGCATAGCAGTGCTATAGCAATGCCGCTACTGGAAGGGAAGAATTTTTACCTGCTGGACAGAATTATATAAGTAATCTCTCTTTTTATCGCTGTTCACCCGCGCTACAACACAGTGTTGTGTTTAGTTCAAGTGAACAGGATGTCAGTTTCCCTTTAATGAAATCGCACAGTGAATGGAGTAAACGCAAAAAAAGAAAAAAAAATCTGAAATGCTGACTTCTGGTCACTTTATATACTAGACAAAAATATATATAAAGGGATTGAAAAGTCCCATCTACATAGAAATGGTACCAATAAAAACTACAGCTCCATTTACAAAAAATAAATAAAAGAGTTATAGGAGTCAGAAGAAGACAATTTTAAGTACAGTCATAAAAAAAAAAGAAAAAAAAGAAAAGAAAAAACTATAAATTGGGCATTGTTCTAATCATATGGAACAACAGAATAAAGATAATAGGGGTGATTTACTAAGAGTGGAGTTTTCTTTGTAGGTTTTGATTCCCGACTAGTGTTGAGCGGCATAGGCCATATTCGAATTCGCGAATATTCGCATATTCGTTATATTCTCGTCTTATTTTCGCGCATGCGAAAATACGCATATGCGAAAATTAGCATATACTAATATTCGCATATGCGAATTTTCGCACGCCAGTATCACACAGTAGTATTGGAGTCTTCTTTACACCACACAAGCTGGAAGCAGAGAGGGATGATCACTGTGATGTGTACTGTGAAGAAAAAAAAAAACAGTACGCGAATTCGCGAATATGCGATATTCGCGAATAATATTCGAATTGCGAATATTCGCGAGCAACACTATTCCCGACAGGTATTTTTAAATCCACCACATTTTCTGTGGAAACATTAGTAAATAAGTTGGGATTTCTCAAAACTGTCTGGGCCACACTCCTTTTGTTGGGGCCTCTCCCCCTTTCTCCAGTGGTTACGTCCCTTTTCGGGCTTTCCTTGTAATATGGAGAGTTTTGGGTATTTTGGTCACAAATTCTGTCACATGAAACACAATTTGGGCGCAAAAACCGTAAAAAAAAGAGTCAGGATCACGTTAGCAAATAACCCCTAATGTGTTATTTTAACAGTAAAGTGCAAAAGTGTAAGTGTAAAAAAAACAAAGCTAAATTTGCAAATTCCATTGTTTTTTCTTCTAATTTCACCCCAGTAGGTTTTGTGTTAAAATAGTTCATGTCATTACAAAGTTCAATTGGTCCTAAATAAAACAAGCCTCATATGGGTCTGTGGATGGAAAATAGAGTTATTATTAAAGGAAGAAACAAATGAAAATGCTAAAGTAAAAAAATCTCTGTGTCCTTAAGGGGTTAAGCACAAACAATTCTGGACTCAGCAGAGGTAAGAGTGTTTTTTTTTTTGTGTTGAGCGGCATAGGCCATATTCGAATTCGCGATATTTCGCAAATATATTTACGAATATTCGTCATATATTCGCTAAATTCACATATTCGTAATATTCGCATTTTATTTTCGCAAATGCGAAACTTTGCGTATGCAAAAATTAGCATATGTGAAAATTAGCATAAGGGAAAATTTGCATATGTGAAAATTTGTGCGCCAGTCTCACACAGTAGTATTAGAGCCTTCTTTACACCACACAAGCTGGAAGCAGAGAGGGGTGATCACTGTGATGTGTACTGTGAAAAAAAACAACAACAATATTCGTAATTATGAATATATAGTGCTATATTCGCGAGCAACACTATTGACTACATATATATACCGTATTTATCGGCGTATAACACGCACTTTTTAGGCTAAAATTTTTAGCCTAAAGTCTGTGTGCGTGTTATACGCCGATACACCCCCAGGAAAGGCAGGGGGAGAGAGGCCGTCGCTGCCCGCTTCTCTCCCCCTGCCTTTCCTGGGGTCTAGAGCGCTGCTGTCGGCCCTTCTCTCCCCCTAGCTATCGGCGCCGCTGCCCGTTCTGTCCCCCTGACTATCGATGCCGGCGCCCCATTGCCAGCGCCGATAGCCAGGGGGAGAGAAGCGGCGCCGACAGCCAGGGGGAGAGAAGGGGCAGCGGCACCCATTGCCGGCGCCGCTGCCCCGTTGCCTCCCCCCATCCCCGGTGGCATAATTACCTGAGTCGGGTCCACGCTGCTCCAGGCCTCCGGCGTGCGTCCCCGGCGTCGTTGCTATGCGCTGAACGCCGCGGCGCATGACATCAGAGCGCCGCGCCGTGCATAGCAACGACGCAGGGGACGCACGCCGGAGGCCTGGAGCAGCGCGGACCCGACTCAGGTAATTATGCCACCGGCAATGGGGCGCCAGCACCGATAGTCAGGGGGACAGAAAGGGCAGCGGCGCCGGTAACCAGGGGGAGAGAAGGGCCGACAGCAGGGCTCTAGACCCCAGGAAAGGCAGGGGGAGAGAAGCGGGCAGCGACGGCCTCTTTCCCCCTGCCTTTCCTGGGGATGTATCGGGGTATACACGCGCACACACGCACCCTCATTTTACCATGGATATTTGGGTAAAAAACTTTTTTTACCCAAATATCCTTGGTAAAATGAGGGTGCGTGTTATAGGCCGGTGCGTGGTATACCCCGATAAATACGGTACATATATATATATATATATATATATATATACACTGCTCAAAAAAATAAAGGGAACACTAAGGTAACACATCCTAGATCTGAATGAATGAACTAATCGTATGAAATACTTTCATGTTTACATAGTTGAATGTGCGGACAACAAAATCACACAAAAATTATCGATGGAAATCAAATTTATCAACTCATGGAGGTCTGAATATTGAGTCACACTCAAAATCAAAGTGGAAAACCACACTACAGGCTGATCCAACTTTATGTAATGTCCTTAAAACAAGTCAAAATGAGGCTCAGTAGTGTGTGTGGCCTCCACGTGCCCGTATGACCTCCCTACAATGCCTGGGCATGCTCCTGATGAGGTGGCGGATGGTCTCCTGAGGGATGTCCTCCCAGACCTGGACTAAAGCATCCGCCTACTCCTGGACAGTCTGTGGTGCAACGTGGTGTCGGTCGATGGAGCGAGACATGATTTCTCAATCAGATTCATGTCTGGGGAACGGGTGGGCCAGTCCATAGCATCAATGCCTTCCTCTTGCAGGAACTGCTGACACACTCCAGCCACATGAGGTCTAGCATTGTCTTGCATTAGGAAGAACCCAAGGCCAACCGCACCAGCATATGGTCTCACATGGGGTCTGGGGATCTCATCTCGGTACCTTATGGCAGTCAGGCTACCTCTGGCAAGCACATGGAGGGCTGTGCGGCCCCCAAAAGAAATGCCACCCCACCCTTACTGGCCCACCGCCAAACTGGAGGATGTTGCAGGCAGCAGAACGTTCTCCACGGCATCTCCAGACTCTGTCACGTCTTTTACATGTGCTCAGTGTGAACCTGCTTTCATCTGTGAAGAGCACAGGATGCCAGTGGCGAATTTGCCAATCTTGGTGTTCCCTGGCAAATGCCAAACATCCTGCACGGTGTTGGTCTGTAAGCACAAACCCCACCTGTGGATGTCAGGCTTTCATACCACACTCATGGAGTTTGTTTCTGACCGTTTGAGTGGACACATGCACATGTGTGGCCTGCTGGAGGTCATTTTGCTGGGCTCTGGCAGTGCTTCTTCTTGCACAAAGGCAGAGGTAGCGGTCCTGCTGCTGGGTTGTTGCTCTCCTACGGACTCCTTCATGTCTCCTAATGTACTGGCCTGTCTCCTGGTAGCGCCTCCATGCTCTGGACATTTCGCTGACAGACACAGCAAACCTTCTTGCCACAGCTCACATTGATGTGCCATCCTGGATGAGCTGCACTACCTGAGCCACTTGTGTAGGTTATATACTCCGTCTCATGCTAACACTAGAGTGAAAGCACCGCCAGCATTCAAAAGTGACCAAAATATCAGCCAGGAAGCATAGGAACTGAGAAATGGTCTGTGGTCACCACCTACAGAACCACTCCTTTATTGGGGGTGTCTTGCTAATTGCCTATAATTTCCACCTGGTGTCTGTTCCATTTGCACAACAGCATGTGAGATTGATTGTCAATCAGTGCTGCTTCCTGAGTGGACAGTGTGATTTCACAGAAGTGTGATTGACTTGGAGTTACATTATGTTGTTTAAGTGTTCCCTTTTTTTGAGCAGTGTATAATTTTTTTTATATTAATTCATTTTTTCCTTGTTTTTAATATGTGTTTTTTTTTTTTTTTTTACTACTTACTTTAGTGGAGCTGTGGTTTCCCCGTTCTTAGTCAGGGGCTTTAGTGCCTTGAAGAAGGTGCAGCGTTCTGTGTGCTATTACAGACTTTAAGTACACATCCCATTTTATTGGACAATGGTCGTTTTCTTTCATCCAAAACATTCCTTGTAAGATCTGGTAGTCATAGAAGTAGCAGCAGCGCAGAAAACATTTTTTTTTGCAGTTTTCAGAGCTGGTAACTGCTCCATTGTGTCAATTCATTTTATCTCTTGCTTCTAAGGGTTAGCAGCAGAGCAGAAAAGAACATTTTGTTTTCTTCCAAATAATTTTCTATTACTGTTATGAACAAATGTTTTCAGAGCCGAAATTGTGCGCATTCGCTTTTCACATTATGTGACATGTCTGTTACTAGTAGTAATACAGTAGCTGCAGAGCAGGAAAAAAGAATAAGGTTTTTTTCCACACAAATTACCATCTCTGTACGTACACAGGCGATAAAGGCAGCACTGTGCACATTTGTTTTTCAAATTAAATTACATATCTGTTTCTCATAGAGGCTAGTAGTAGTAGCCACGGCGCAGACAAAAAATATCCTTGTGAACAATTTATTTTTACTGCAGTCACACACAAACATTTAAGAGGCGGTAAAGGTTTCGCTATGCAAATTTGTTTTCACATTAACTCTTTTGTTCTTTTTCTCTTTTTACAAAAAGCTAGGGCAAGGGCCGGAATTGCCTCCTTTGAAAACTATCTATTCAGGTAAGGTAAAGAGGACCTTTGGCCAACCCCCCCAAAATTTAGATATTACTGTCATTAAATTAAAGTGCCTTGATCTAACACATTTAGAGATCGCTGGAGTAAGGTGAAGATCTCTGTGAGGGACAGTGATAAGTGAACAACACAAATAGGAATAGGACCACACATTTAGAATGATTTAAAGAGTACCTGTCATCAAACCATATTTTCTAAACTAACTCAGATTATATTCACTAATTCCTCCTAACACTCCTCCTGCCCTAAAAAAAAAAAAAAAAGCTGTATATCATACCGTTTCCTTTGCTCCCATTGTTTGACCTCCCGCCAGGAGAAAGTGGGTATTCCCCAGCAGGGGTGACGTCACTGAAGCCTGCAAGAGCTGTGCCTCGCCATGCCCCGCACCTACTTCCTGAGTTTGGACTTCTGGAAATCCGGGTGGAGACCAAACTAACTGTTTGACTTGTTTCACTTGCAGGGAACAGAACAGAGCCACCTATTGGCCGTTTTTTCAATCACATTAAAAACATATAAAGGTTGAGAATTTTAACAGCAAGTAAGGAGCAAAGTGTCTTATAATAACATAAGGAACAATACATAAAAAGTTTTGTTTGGTGACAGGTAATCTATAAAGGGGTACTGAAGTGGAATTTTTTTTTTTTTTAATCAACTGGTGCCAGAAAGTTAAACAGATTTGTAAATTACTTCTATTAAATCTTTACCCTTCCAGTACTTTTTTTAGCAGCTGTATGCTACAGAGGAAATTTGTTTCTTTTTGAATTTCTTTTTTGTCTTGACCACAGTGCTCTCTGCTGACACCTGATGCTCGTATGAGGAACTGTCCAGAGCAGGAGAAAATCCCCATTGCAAACCTATGCTGCTCTGGATAGTTCCTGACATAGACAGAGGTGTCAGCAGAGAGCACTGTGGACAAGACTAAAAAGAAATCCAAAAAGAAAAGAATTTCCTCTGTAGCATACAGCTGCTAAAAAGTACTGGAAGGGTAGAGAGTTTTTTAACAGAAGTCATTTACAAATCTGTTTACCTTTCTGGCACCAGTTGATTTAAAAAAAAAATGTTTTCTATCGGAGTACCCCTTTAAGTAAAGCAGCAGAGAGCTTTACACTAATTGTGCACTAATAAAAGCACAGAGGGTTTTGTGTCACTTTTATGCGCTTTCTAGGATGCCAATCATGTTGTTACTCCCCAAAGTAGGAATCATTTTTCACAGCGGAGAGTTGAGTTGTTTATTGACTACTCTATTTGGTGTGAGGCAGACTGAGATCTATCTTTTCCAAATCTATTCTGGTTACTCAAGGTCTTCCTCTACAGATGGACAATTAGTTCTGATAAAAGGACTACTGAAATACCGTCTGTAAAATTATATATACCTTATACTGTGGGTGTCCAAGCACAGGATGTCGTCCTGTGGGCTTAAAGGGGTACTCCGCCCCTAGACATCTTATCCCCTATTCAAAGGATAAGGGATAAGATGTCAGATCGCTGGGGTCCCGCTGCTGTGGACCCCCGGGATCTCGGCTGCGGCACCCCGCTATCATTACTGCACAGAGCAGACTCGCTCCATGCGTAATTACCAGCGATACAGGGTCCGGAGCATTGTGACGTCACAGCCCGCCCCCTTAATGCAAGTCTATGGGAGGGGGCGTGATGGCCGCCACGTTACGATGCTCAGGCCCCTGTATTGCCTGTCATTACGCACAGAGCGAGCCTGCTCTGTGCAGTAATGATAGCGGGGTGCCGCAGCCGAGATCCCGGGGGTCCACAGCAGCGGGACCCCGGCGATCTGACATCTTATCCCCTATCCTTTAGATAGGGGATAAGATGTCTAGGGGCGGAGTACCCCTTTAAGATTGCCTCAAGCATCCCTGCTGTCTCTGTGTTGGGCCCACTGCTCCATAGTGTAATTTATTGTACTGTGTTGGTTTCCTGTGTTGTGTTATCATTAAATAATGTACTGTTACTTTAAGGGATTGCTGCAGAGTGAAACAGGTGACCCTGACGCCACAATGGGGTACCCCAAAACCCAGGCCTTGTATAGTTTATGGGGGGGGGGGGGGGGTTAGAGTAGTGTAGCCTGAGCCTAGTCTCAGTCTAGCTGCTATTTATTCTCAATTCTGCAGCAACAGCAACTGCAAATCCCAGCAAGGCGACAGGCTATCCCAAATCACTCTGCACTTCCCTTTGAACTAAAGTTTGTACTGTGACGGATTTAACAACTTCTGCCTCAGTAAACATAGTTATCCATAACCTTGCATAGATGTATTCATTACCCCGCACCTGGCCCAGGAGAAGCTATCTCATCCTCGGAATGTGTAGGTTAACGTTGACCTGGCGTCACAAATAGCACCTTACACCCTTTATTCACTCAACCCACGATCAATACCAGTGGGCGCCACAACACTTTTAGCATTTCATTATGTACTGAAAACAAGTTTGTAATACCTTCTGACATTTATATACACTGCTCAAAAAATAAAGGGAACACTTAAACAACATAATGTAACCCCCAAGTCAATGACACGTCTGTGAAATCACACTGTCCACTCAGGAAGCAACACTGATTGACAATTTCACATGCTGTTGTGCAAATGGAACAGACAACAGGTGGAAATTATAGGCAATTAGCAAGACACCCCAATAAAGGAGTGATTCTGCAGGTGGTGGCAACAGACCACTTCTCAGTTCCTATGCTTCCTGGCTAATGTTCTGGTCACTTTTGAATGCTAGCGGTGCTTTCACTCTAGTGGTAGCATGAGACGGAGTCTACAACCCACACAAGTGGCTCAGGTAGTGTAGCTCATCAAGGATGGTACATCAATGCGAGCTGTGCAAGAAGGTTTCTGTGTCTGTCAGCGTAGTGTCCAGAGCATGGATGTGGAGGAGGTAGTAGGAGGGCAACAACCCAGCAGCAGGACCACTACCTCCCTCTTTGTGCAAGGAGGAGCAGGAGGAGCACTGCCAGAGCCCTGCAAAATGACATCCAGCAGGCCACAAATGTGCATGTGTCCACTCAAACGGTCAGAAACAGACTCCATGAGGGTGGTATGAGGGTGTGCTTACAGCCCAACACTGTGCAGGACGTTTGGCATTTGCCAGAGAACACTAAGATTGGCAAATTCATCACTGGCGCCCTGTGCTCTTCACAGATGAAAGCAGGTTCACACTGAGCACATGTGACAGACATGACAGTCTTGAGATGCTGTGGAGAACGTTCTGCTGCCTGCAACATCCTCCAGCATCCTCCAGTTTGGCGGTGGGTCAGTAATGGTGTGGGGTGGCATTTTTGGGGGTCCTGCACAGCACTCCATGTGCTTGCCAGAGGTAGCCTGACTGCCATTAGGTACAGAGATGAGATCCCCAGACCCCTTGTGAGACCATTTGCTGGGTGGTTGGTCCTGGGTTCCTCCTAATGCAAGACAATGCTAGACCTCATGTGGCTGGAGTGTGTCAGCAGTTCGTGCAAGAGGAAGGCATTGATGCTATGGACTGGCCTGCCCATTCCACAGACCTGAATCCGATTGAGCACATCTGGGACATCATGTCTTGCTCCATCCACCAACGCACGGTTGCACCACAGACTGTCCAGGATTTGGCAGATGCTTTAGTCCAGGTCTGGGAGGACATCCCTCTGGAGACCATCCTCCAGCTCATCAGGATCATGCCCAGGTGTTGTAGGGAGGTCATATGGGCACGTGGAGGCCACACACACTACTGAGCCTCATTTTGACTTGTTTTAAGGACATTACATAAAGTTGGATCAGCCTGTAGTGGGGTTTTCCACTTTGATTTTGAGAGTGACTCCATATCCAGACCTCCATGGGTTGATAAATTTGATTTCCAATGATAATTTTTGTGTTATTTGTTGTCAGCACATTTAACTATGTAAAGACAAAAGTATTTCATACGATTAGTTCAATCATTCAGATCTAGGATGTGTTATCTTAGTGTTCCCTTTATTTTATTGAGCAGTGTATGTTGTACCACTTTGCAAACAAGTTATATTTCTTTGCATAATCATAGATTTTGTGTGCCTTGCATTGTAAAAATGTTTTTTTTTGAAGATTAATAAAAAACAAATTTATCATGGTGTGAGACAATGACAGGAATGGTAGTCGGGAAGCGCTATATTTCCCTAAGGTACCTGTCATGCATAGCTACCTTCAGGAAGTGCATATCTCATCCTAGGAAATCTGTATGAGATATGAGAAATCCGGTAATAGCTGAATCTCTTGTAGACCATAGCATGTATTTTTTATGGAATAAAAGACAGCTTTTTAGCCTTTCATTCCATTCGTGGCCAGTCTAGGTTTTCAGTGTGACAAAAACCAGCACAGGTGCTGAAGACAGCTGGTTAATGTGCCAAAGACAAGGGGTAACTCAGTCTGCAGGCTGAGGCAGTGAGGAACGTGAATCTCTGATAGGAGTTGGAGTTCTGCTGTCTGCAGCCTCAGAAAGGGACATTTTAACATGTGTGAGACTGCATTTGATGACTATTTTGTTGGGTGGCTAGTAGTAAGCCACCTGTATAGACAGGGAATATTACTGTATAGCTTGACAAGCAGGCATTTATTTAGTATGTTCTACCTGAGAATGAAAGCTGTATTTTGTTTGCTAAAACATAAACACAGATGTTGCATTGCGGTTAGCTAAATGTTCACCTGAAATGCTGTTGTGGTAGGGCCTTGGGGGTGTAGTGTAGTTGGGGTGTTGCTTCGGTATATGAGGGGTCAACTTAACCCCTGTCACTCGTGACGCCAGGGTGAGGGTTAAATCTTCGGCCTATCTCCACCCTTCCCAGAAACAATAGGTGCGTGCTTAAATGAATGAAGGTCCACAATAGGGATGAACTTGAACTTGTATAAACTTTACTGAGGTACTTGCGGTTCATCCAATTAACAGCAACAGTCTTAGAAATACAGTCTCTACATAGTACGGCAGTGATTGACAGATGTCGCGGACCATTAGCTTATCCAAAGGACTAGTAGAATTAGGATTGATGCAGAGATCCGTCCGGATTTAGGGGTCTGTTTAGGTCCGGTGATCTTGCAGACTTAACAGGAATTGAGATAACTCACAGTTTTGTAAGATGGCCGTTGCCGCAAGGCTTGGGCCTAGTCACTGCTGACGACAGCTGCGCAGATGCTCCTCTATCAGCAGCCCACGAGGAAAGAGAGAGAGTAATGGCCGCCGCTCCCTTATATGGGCAGGTCCTGCGACACTACAACAAGGTAAGTACACTTTATTTACATATTTACACATTGGATTTTAATAATTTTAACTATAACAGGGGTGACAAGGGGCTAACTATAGATGAGGACCCCACCGGTACCTAGGGACTCTGACTTTGGGGACCTCACCACAAGGTAACGGATGCAATCCGGTACCGGGACACCACAAACCCCCTTTCTTAAAACAAGTCGACCCCGACGCCTGTCCCATAAGGCAGAGGAACTAGGGCAGGTCGAACAGGATTGCTAACTAGACAGAATCTATATCCTGACAAAACTTTTATACACATTAGGTACTTTTAAACCTACTAGATATTTTTCTAGGCATTTCTAAACATTTGCAGACTAGTAATCCTACTAGGCAATTATACAGGCTTCCTGGACAATTATGAAGCTATCTAGACCTTCAGTTTCTAGCTTCTTAGACATTTTAATTAAGCTTACTATACATTCTAAGCTTACTATACAATTAGGCAGCTATCTGACATTTAGTTGCTAGCTCCTAAAACATTTTGTTTTAGCTCTCTACACATTTTATGAGGCTAGCTAGACATTAGTACAGCTCTCTATACATTTAGCTTCAAGCTGACTAAACACATTTTTTATTATCTCACACATTTTTTTCTTTTTGCCAACAATGAGTTAGTTACCTGTTAGTACACGAAAGGTATATTGGCTAGCCGGAATCTAGGTCACAGTAAGTTTGGCTGCTAGGGTCTATCGGCTACATGCCACTTACCCCTAGAGCACTTCAAAATAACCTACCTAGGTTACCTTTAGAACTACATGTTTAATTCTATACTCGCAAGAGCACCTACTGGCCAGGTAGAGCATCTCACACACGCAATACAGAGAAGAGAAATATGAGTGTACCTAACAGTGGCAGGAATTGGGTATCAATAGGCTACAATTCCTAAGTGTTTCTTGAATGTGAGATACATTTTGTTTTTGTGTATGTACTGAAGTATATTGAAGTAGTACAATTAAGTGAGTATTCTAGAGTCTATGTGTACAAGTACTATCTTAAGGGTAAGTTACCCTATTATTTTTGTTGAGACAGGTGCTAGCAATTGGTCGACTAGAACAATGTCACTCTCGGAGGAGCCAAGAGAGTCACCTATTGAGCAACTACTAAAACACCTTGCATATAGCGGGCAATTTTCTGTGTACAACCCTTACTTACTTTTTATGTACAAAGACATGAAGCTATTTTTCCTGTTTACAAGAACCATATACTATTTTTTATGATATATTTATTAACACTCCAACAAGGTTCAGGCGCATACACCTGATAAGTGCAACATTTAGCAGAGAGTCCTATAAATATAGGGTTATGTACATAAAACGTACGTGTAAGGATCTGCAGTCCACCTACACTAGGAGTCTATGGGAAACACGGCTTTACCACAATCAGCTGGGCACAAAACTTACGAATCTCCTACTGGCTAGGAGTCTCTTGACCTGATGGTCAGGCACAAAGCTTGATGGTTACGTTGCTGAACTTAAAACTGGAACAATCTTAGCACAGTCCTGCTAGGCACATGTCTTGAACTTTTCTGTTACTGAAAAACAAAAGTGGTTAACAAGAGAAACAACAGGACATTACTTTAGAGTCTCTTTAGAGGATGTTCTTCCTCACTCTTCTTGTGCCTCTCTGGGTTCCCCTATACCTGCCAACATCTGGAGCAGATGAGGAGTTAATGTAACTCTCCCACACCACATTGGTGAGAGTAGAATGGGCAACAGTAGGATTCAAGGTGACCAGAGGCTTACTAGCCGGAATGTAAGTGGGGCAATAGGGCTTGAGCACCATCTCCAAATTAGGAGTGGGGCAAAACACTTTCGTCGGTACCCTGGAAGCAGGCAAACTCTCCATGTCAGAAGAGGCCCTTGGTACATACGTTGGTACCTGTGCAGGAGGAAAACTCTCATTGCTCCGAGAGGGCCTATGTACATGCGTTGGTACCTCTGGAACACACAAACTCTCATTGCTCCGAGAGGGTCAAGGTACGGTCTTTGGTGCCCGCAGTTTAGGCTTACTTTCTTGATCTTGAGCAGGACTTGGCACTTTACTGTACACAGAAGATGATTGCTGCTGTAGAGGCTCCTCCTCCTTGAGTACGTTGGTAGAGGCATCAGGAGCAGACCATTTCGGCCTCAGGTTGAAGGGATCCAATTCCCAATCTGTAGACGGAAAGTATTTGAAGGGAAGCTGTGTTGGGGCTGTTGGTCTTGTGACCACTGCAGCCCATTCTCCACGCAGGCTCTGGATGGGGGTGTACTCCACAATTTCACCCACCTCCAAGGAGTAGAACTTCTTATGAAGATATGGCCTCTGTACTGCTCGTCGGTTTACAGGGATGGTTTGCCCTGTGTGGCAATCTAGGAGTGTCCCATAACCTCTGACCTTGTTGAACTTGGCCACAGTTGCTCTTCGTCGTTCTAGAGGCTCCTCCCCTTCTCGGGGATGTCCCATTTGCGGATGAATAAAGCTTCCATCTCTTTAGTATTCTCCTGGTAGCGAATTCTTTCTTCAGGAGGCAAATGCACATGCTTAGGGGCGTACAGTTCTCTGTGTCGGGCCTTTAGTCTGACCATCAATTCAGCCAGCTCGGCTTCTTGACGGGCCCTTTCCCTTTGAGCGGCTGGAATTGGTGGGAGTGGCTTCCCAGGTATAAGTTGTAGAACCGCGTGCATATGCTTGATGAGTCCCGGCTCATCCACAAAGATCCACTGGGGCAATTCTGGTAAGCACGGTCGTGCACTTGGCAAAGTAGATAGAGGTATTTTAGCTTCAGGGCTGGAGGAGGAAGAATAGGCGGGGTACTCACTGCAGACTCCTCCGATGGGATCTCGGCCCACGAGCCCCAAGTTCTGTGGTGAGGGGACAGTCTCACCGGCGATGCACCTCCAGGTGTCCCTGCGCTCTCCGCTGGAGGTGTCTCTGGTCAATCGTCGTCATCATCAGGCAGTGGGGGAAGATTTCAGGCCCCCTCTTCGTCTAATGACAACCACTGCAGACGGTCAGCAAGTTCTTGGAAAAGTCAGGCTGCAACTGCCACAACTTTCCGCTGTTCCGGCGCCATTTTGCCATCTTCACCATGTGGAATGCTGCTCTCCGCCATGTCTGTACTCTCCGGCTCCCTGTGCAGACTGAAGAGGTCGCTGTGCGTGGCGTCTTTTATAGTTGGCTTCCCCAAAATGGCGGCCGGCAGGAAGGACATCATCGGTGCAGCACCGACTTCCAGTCGCTCCAAAGATGACTCCTGTATCTCCAAGTTCCCTTTCGGCTGTGATACAGCAACTTGGCAGCCACGCCCAGGGGCAGGGCATGGCGCAGAGCGGGCCTTCTTCGCGCGCTTTTCCGGCAGCAGTTTAGCTCCACCTGTGCAGACCGGACCAGAGGATCGCAGCATGAACTCATTGCGCAGTTTACACATCTTAGTTGCAGATAAATTTTCGCCTCCCCCTTACTTTTCTCGTGGCCCTTGTATGGCGCACCACAGACACCACTCCCGTAGACAACAACACGGTTCACAGCACATGAATAAAGTTCGTTACTTGGGGGGGAGTACACTTTCACTAGTGGCAACTGTAGTAGGCACACACCCGAATCCTGTTCATGCGATGCCAAAAAGGCTTTGTGGTAGGGCCTTGGGGGTGTAGTGTAGTTGGGATGTTGCTTCGGTATATGAGGGGTTAACTTAACCCCTGTCACTCGTGACGCCAGGGTGAGGGTTAATACGCTGAGGTAAATCTTCGCCCTATCGCCACCCTTCCCAGAAACGATAGGTGCGTGCTTAAATGAATGAAAGTCCACAATAGGGATGAACTTGAACTTGTATAAACTTTACTGAGGTACTTGCGGTACATCCAATTAACAGCAACAGTCTTAGCAATACAGTCTCTATGTAGTACGGCAGTGATTGACAGATGCCGCGGACCATTAGCTTATCCAAAGGACTAGTAGAATTAGGATTGATGCAGAGATCCGTCCGGATTTAGGGGTCTGTTTAGGTCCGGTGATCTTGCAGACTTAACAGGGATTGAGATAACTCACAGTTTTGTAAGACGGCCGTTGCCGCAAGGCTTGGGCCTAGTCACTGCTGACGACAGCTGCGCAGATCCTCCTCTATCAGCAGCCCACGAGGAAAGAGAGAGAGTAATGGCCGCCGCTCCCTTATATGGGCAGGGGCAGGGCCGTTTTGGATTGGTCCATGTCAGCTGTCACTCACCGTTACAATGCATGGTGGGCGATCACATGACTTCCTCCAAAGGTCCTTGAACCATAAACCATAGAGTTTTGGAACGCATCACGTGACCCGCAGGTCCTGCGACACTACAACAAGGTAAGTACACTTTATTTACATATTTACACATTGGATTTTTAATAATTTTAACTATTACAGGAGTGACAAGGGGCTACCTATAGATGAGGACCCCACCGGTACCTAGGGACTCTGACTTTGGGGACCTCACCACAAGGTAACGGATGCAATCCGGTACCGGGACACCACAGTGTTAACCTGCATTTTTAAATACTTTTCAGCTTTTGATTTTTAGCATTTATGGTGCAAGTGCTAAAACTAGCAAGTATAAAGAAACAAAGATAAACTGCAGACATTTTTAAGTATTCACTAAATATGGCCAACCGCCACACAACCACATTGGCCCTCATTTCTAAAAGCGGGGTGTAGTTTTTTTTATTGTATCTTGGCAAATTTCCCTCTTTTTACACATGCTTTGAGGTTTCTTTTGAAATTGTAGGTTTTTTTCAGACACGCCCCTTTTCCCTAACGGCAATGCCCCCTTTATAAGATTTTAAAGTAAACTGGAGAGTTTGTAGGATTTTTTGTCGGAAATTCTGGTGACTGACACATGGAACATGAAAAACCCTACAAAATCTACTCAGAAAAGCCTTAGTAAATGAAGCCCATTGTGTTTTTACCTTGAGGGTATGTTCAGACGGCAGAATTTCCATGGGAAATTCTGTGGAAATTCCAATGTTCTTTACTGTCTTATGACTTAAACGGAATTCTGCAGTCCCATTCAGATGGCAGAATTTCTGTGGTGGGCATTCCGCTGCAGAAATTCTGCTTTCGGCATTGCACAAAAATATAAAACCAATCTTATATTTTGCGGAATTTTGGGGTGGAATCCCATTTAAATCAATGGGGCTTGAATTTTTGCATTCTCAGAAAAGAGAAATTCTGCCAGAAATTCCACTGGAATTCCGCTAGAATTCCGCAATTCTGTTCAGCATGCTTTGCTGAACAGAAGTTCTGCGGAATTGTGGAAATTTGGCTGTGTAAACATAACCTAACACTGCTGGAGGCTTAAAAACACTATACAATATGTATACATAAATGATGCTTTGTATGCAGCTTATTTGCCACTTCATGAAATTTTAGGAAAAAGGCAATACTGAAGTGTTTCCCACTGAAAGCTCTGCATTCAAGCTCAGACTAAGCTGCCAAAATGTAGCCACATAACGGGCTACATACACAAGGACCCGCTCTGCAGCCACTTAGTTCACATGGTGCAGTCATCATGGGGTTAATTAAATAGGTTACTAGTTCTACTGAATCTTATTCCACAAATATATATATATATATATATATATATATATATATATATATATGTCATTTGCTGCCACAGGTTGGACATAACATGGCAGGTATAAAGGAGCAGGCAGAATAAAATTATTGAAAAATTGTTCTTGTTTTTTGTACATATTATATTATAAAGATCAATTTTTGCTGTCAATTAAAAAAAAAAACTTAAATAATGTACTCAGAATATATAAGAGATAAGGACAGAGCACTTTGATGTATTAAGGGCAGCCTCACAAGGTGACAGGTTGAGACATCACTGAGACAAATCCCTGGAGAGCGACAACTACCGAGGAAAACTAACAAGGCCCAGAGGAAGTTGTTTTATCAGTCGTTCATAGAGATCACTGTGGATGGCAGGACATTGGCTGCTTAAATAATACTTTTAGTGTGTCTAGTAGAGTTTTATAAGGGAATATGACAGTATCCAACATAAGTAAGTCTACCCCTCACATTATATATACAGTATCTCCCATAAGTGAGTCCACCCCTCACATTATATATAGTATCTCCCATAAGTGAGTCCACCCCTCACATTATATATACAGTATATCCCATAAGTGACTCCACCCCTCACATTATATACAGTATTTCCCATAAGTGACTCCACCCCTCACATTATATACAGTATTTCCCATAAGTGACTCCACCCCTCACATTATATATAGTATCTCCCATAAGTGAGTCCACCCCTCACATTATATACAGTATCTCCCATAAGTGACTCCACCCCTCACATTATATATAGTATCTCCCATAAGTGAGTCCACCCCTCACATTATATATACAGTATATCCCATAAGTGACTCCACCCCTCACATTATATACAGTATTTCCCATAAGTGACTCCACCCCTCACATTATATACAGTATTTCCCATAAGTGAGTCCACCCCTCACATTATATATACAGTATCTCCCATAAGTGAGTCCACACCTCACATTATATATACAATATATCCCATAAGTGATTCCACCCCTCACATTATATACAGTATATCGCATAAGTGACTCCACCCTTCACATTATATACAGTATCTCCCATAAGTGAGTCCACCCCTCACATTATATATACAGTGTCTCACAAAAGTGAGTCCACCCCTCACATTATATATACAGTATCTCCCATAAGTGAGCCCACCCCTCACATTATATATATATATACAGTATCTCCCATAAGTGACTCCACCCCTCACATTATATATACAGTATCTCCCATAAGTGAGTCCACCCCTCACATTATATATACAGTATCTCCCATAAGTGAGTCCACCCCTCACATTATATATACAGTATCTCCCATAAGTGACTCCACCCCTCACATTATATACAGTATATCGCATAAGTGACTCCACCCTTCACATTATATACAGTATCTCCCATAAGTGAGTCCACCCCTCACATTATATATACAGTGTCTCACAAAAGTGAGTCCACCCCTCACATTATATATACAGTATCTCCCATAAGTGAGTCCACCCCTCACATTATATATATATATACAGTATCTCCCATAAGTGACTTCACCCCTCACATTATATATACAGTATCTCCCATAAGTGAGTCCACCGCTCACATTATATACAGTATATCCCATAAGTGAGTCCACCCCTCACATTATATATACAGTATCTCCCATAAGTGAGTCCACCCATCACATTATATACAGTATCTCCCATAAGTGAGTCCACCCCTCACATTATATACAGTATCTCCCATAAGTGAGTCCACCCCTCACATTATATATACAGTATATCCCATAAGTGAGTCCACCCCTCACATTATATATACAGTATATCCCATAAGTGAGTCCACCCCTCACATTATATATACAGTATATCCCATAAGTGAGTCCACCCCTCACATTATATATACAGTATCTCCCATAAGTGAGTCCACCCCTCACATTATATACAGTATATCCCATAAGTGAGTCCACCCCTCACATTATATACAGTATCTCCCATAAGTGAGTCCACCGCTCACATTATATATACAGTATCTTCCATAAGTGAGTCCACCCCTCACATTATATATACAGTATCTCCCATAAGTGAGTCCACCCCTCACATTATATACAGTATCTCCCATAAGTGAGTCCACCCCTCACATTATATACAGTATCTTCTATAAGTGAGTCCACCCCTCACATTATATATACAGTATATCCCATAAGTGAGTCCACCCCTCACATTATATATACAGTATCTTCCATAAGTGAGTCCACCCCTCACATTATATACAGTATCTCCCATAAGTGAGTCCACCCCTCACATTATATATACAGTATATCCCATAAGTGAGTCCACCCCTCACATTATATATACAGTATATCCCATAAGTGAGTCCACCCCTCACATTATATATACAGTATCTCCCATAAGTGAGTCCACCGCTCACATTATATATACAGTATCTCCCATAAGTGAGTCCACCCCTCACATTATATATGCAGTATATCCCATAAGTGAGTCCACCCCTCACATTATATATACAGTATCTCCCATAAGTGAGTCCACCCCTCATATTATATACAGTATATCCCATAAGTGAGTCCACCCCTCACATTATATACAGTATATCCCATAAGTGAGTCCACCCCTCACATTATATACAGTATATCCCATAAGTGAGTCCACCCCTCACATTATATACAGTATATCCCATAAGTGAGTCCACCCCTCACATTATATACAGTATCTCCCATAAGTGAGTCCACCCCTCACATTATATATACAGTATCTCCCATAAGTGAGTCCACCCCTCACATTATATATACAGTATCTCCCATAAGTGAGTCCATCCCTCACATTATATACAGTATCTCCCATAAGTGAGTCCACCCCTCACATTCTATACAGTATCTCCCATAAGTGAGTCCACCCCTCACATTATATATACAGTATCTCCCATAAGTGAGTCCACCCCTCACATTATATATACAGTATCTCCCATAAGTGAGTCCATCCCTCACATTATATACAGTATCTCCCATAAGTGAGTCCACCCCTCACATTATATATACAGTATATCCCATAAGTGAGTCCATCCCTCACATTATATATACAGTATCTCCCATAAGTGACTCCACCCCTCACATTATATATACAGTATATCCCATAAGTGAGTCCACCCCTCACATTATATATACAGTATCTCCCATAAGTGAGTCCACCCCTCACATTATATATACAGTATCTCCCATAAGTGAGTCCATCCCTCACATTATATACAGTATCTCCCATAAGTGAGTCCACCCCTCACATTCTATACAGTATCTCCCATAAGTGAGTCCACCCCTCACATTATATATACAGTATCTCCCATAAGTGAGTCCACCCCTCACATTATATATACAGTATCTCCCATAAGTGAGTCCACCCCTCACATTATATACAGTATCTCCCATAAGTGAGTCCATCCCTCACATTATATACAGTATCTCCCATAAGTGAGTCCACCCCTCACATTATATATACAGTATCTCCCATAAGTGAGTCCACCCCTCACATTATATATACAGTATCTCCCATAAGTGAGTCCACCCCTCACATTATATATACAGTATATCCCATAAGTGAGTCCACCCCCCACATTATATAAAGTATCTCCCATAAGTGAGTCCACCCCTCACATTATATATACAGTATATCCCATAAGAGAGTCCACCCCTCACATTATATACAGTATATCCCATAAGTGAGTCCACCCCTCACATTCTATACAGTATCTCCCATAAGTGAGTCCACCCCTCACATTATATATACAGTATCTCCCATAAGTGAGTCCACCCCTCACATTATATATACAGTATCTCCCATAAGTGAGTCCATCCCTCACATTATATACAGTATCTCCCATAAGTGAGTCCACCCCTCACATTATATATACAGTATATCCCATAAGTGAGTCCATCCCTCACATTATATATACAGTATCTCCCATAAGTGACTCCACCCCTCACATTATATATACAGTATATCCCATAAGTGAGTCCACCCCTCACATTATATATACAGTATCTCCCATAAGTGAGTCCACCCCTCACATTATATATACAGTATCTCCCATAAGTGAGTCCACCCCTCACATTATATACAGTATCTCCCATAAGTGAGTCCATCCCTCACATTATATACAGTATCTCCCATAAGTGAGTCCACCCCTCACATTATATATACAGTATCTCCCATAAGTGAGTCCACCCCTCACATTATATATACAGTATCTCCCATAAGTGAGTCCACCCCTCACATTATATATACAGTATATCCCATAAGTGAGTCCACCCCCCACATTATATAAAGTATCTCCCATAAGTGAGTCCACCCCTCACATTATATATACAGTATATCCCATAAGAGAGTCCACCCCTCACATTATATACAGTATATCCCATAAGTGAGTCCACCCCTCACATTATATACAGTATATCCCATAAGTGAGTCCACCCCTCACATTATATACAGTATCTCCCATAAGTGAGTCCACCCCTCACATTATATATACAGTATCTCCCATAAGTGACTCCACCCCTCACATTATATATACAGTATCTCCCATAAGTGAGTCCACCCCTCACATTATATATACAGTATCTCCCATAAGTGAGTCCACCCCTCACATTATATATACAGTATATTTCAGAGCAGAATTCCGTTTTTAAATTCCGCTCAGAAATTTCAGTGCAGCAGAGTCCCATTGCTGGCAATGGGAATCTGCTACACAGTGAACCCTGCAGAGTTTTCGAGGCAGATTTTCTACCCGGAAAATCCCCTAAAAAAATTCCGCCAGAACATTGAACTCGTTCAAAGTTCTGGCGGATCCTCGTTCCACAGACATTGCCATTTATGGGAACGGCAATGTCTGTGTGGTTGCTGCTGCCTGCACTGGGACCACACAGTGTGAAGCCTTATAGCCACACATGCGTTAAGTGGCCAAAAATTACTTCTTGCAGTATTTTCTTCTCGGCTCATGTCCAGCTATTTGAATGGATCCTGCAGAGTTCCCTGAACAAAGCTCGTAGATGTGAACTCCTTATTCTATGCGGATGTACACACCATGAATTTTTAGCCCAGGAAACATTTGAAACCTTTATTGTTTTCCCATATATTTTCCCAAATAGGTACGAACCATATATAATGTTTTACTGAGCTTCTTTATGAGTTTAGCATTTTTTACAATATGGAGAGATGTTACTTATAGAAAGTTAGACCTGTTTTGTTTTGAGACTGCCATCTCATAAAATGGAGTGTTACACCCTGGAGCAGGGCCAGACAGTGTTGAATATTGTTGTGAGCAATGAATCGCTGTTTCAATGCTGTTCCTTGCCAAACCATAATCATATTTTACACTGCGGATCCGCAGATGACTAACCCTGTAGTGTGCCTCCTGCTCTGCCTGCTTTGTCTGCTTGCAGCAGCAAAAACTGCACTGCACGTGGCGACTCCCCGGTCCCTGTATGTCTGCTCGTAGCGGCAGATTGCTGCCACGAGCAGGCACAGCAGGAGGCACATTATAGGGTCAGTCATCGGTGGATCCACAGCTGCGGATCCGTTAGGTGTGACCGTACCCTATCTCTAATATCGTAATCACTTCCGTATATCAACCTTACATTTACACACATAAAGTTGCATATAAAGAATTCCTTTTTGGTGCGTTATTTTTTTGTTGAATGTATATTAAATTATTCAGCACAGACCTTTTGACCTAAAAATAAGACTAATCTTTTGATTCTAGCATTTCTGCATTGGTAGAATAGGTATTTATTATGGCTTTCATACATAAATAGGTGCTAGAGATGGTCATTTCGTTCCCACCAGTATGGAGTACAGGCATCACTTAACATTTAACTTTTGCGCTCTGTAGTTTCTGCAGGAAATCATGACAAGTGCACAGGGAATCGGCTTAACAGCGGAGGGATAAAGTGCCAGCTCAGTAGTAGCTATTCTAAAATAAGATATCTTTTCCAGAGAACTGCAGCAGTTAAGACAGCTAGAGAATTACAAGTTACACGTGTAAGTGACATAGTGACAAGGCTGATAGAACAGGAAGAAATTGTTAGATATTATCAAATGGTATAATTTTTCAAGAAGATAAATGGAGAAGTTTTCCGACAATTTACTGAGGAAATATCCAGTTACACAGTTTTCTTATCTAAAGTTGTTCTCTGCTTTGCACAAACCCTAAGTGTGAAAAGATCCCTTAAAGGGGTATTCCAGGCAAAAATTTATATATATATATATATATATATATATATATATATATATCAACTGGCTCTGGAAAGTTAAACAGATTTGTAAATTACTTCTATTAAAAAATCTTAATCCTTTCAATAGTTATTAGCTTCTGAAGTTTTCTGTCTAGCTGCTCAATGATGATGTCACGTCCCGGGAGCTGTGCATGATGGGAGAATATCCCCATAGGAACTGCACAGCTCCCGGGACGTGAGTCATCAGAGAGCAGTTAGACAGAAAACAACAACTCAACTTCAGAAGCTAATAACTATTGGAAGGATTAAGATTTTTTAATAGAAGTAATTTACAAATCTGTTTAGCTTTCTGGAGCCAGTTGATATATATAAAAAAAAGTTTTGGCCTGGAATACCCCTTTAACAACAACCTATTGGGAATCCTTTTGATCAGCTGTTATGTGAGGCTATTGTATGTGTCCAATTTTCCTTTAGGACCCCCATAGAGAAAATTAACCACTGCACAGTGCCCATTCAAACCAATGGTAATCCAGGATGATATGTGCTGGTTCTACCCAGTCTTCATTATGACCAAGAGATCTCAAACATTGGATTTTCCTCTATTAAAGGAGTTTTTTCTGGTTATTAATAACTTGCCCTCTATCCTCAGGATACAGGATGTGTCTGATCATGGGGGGTCCTACAGCTCCAGAACGGGGCCTGTCCTTCTCTGCAGAGTGCTCCGGCCCCCACCTTCGGAGATGTACTAGTCTTGGCAGTGACAGCCGACTTAGCCAATCCCCGGCTAAAGCAGGAAATCACTGCTGCTAGAGATTGGTTGAGCGTCAGTCACTGCTGAAACCAGTTAGTTTCGGCAGGTGAGGGCCAAAGCAAGGAGAAGTGGGTCCCATTCTGGAGCTGTAGGACACATTCCCTATCCTGTGGATATCACCGTTAATGACCATTGGATTGAATGGGCACTGTGCAATGGGTTCAAATTTACCCCCCCCCCCAATGCACTCCCAGTGACCCCCCCACCCCCACCCCCAAGGGGCAAAGTTTTTAATGAACTCAAGGCATAGGATAATAGTAAAGGCATCCATACACATTAGATCAAGTTAATGGGCTATTTCCACTAAAACAAATGTACATTGGGTGAAAAGTAACTAATGATGAAAGATTGTTTTAGCTAACCAATGACATCCATCGTCTGGAAAGAAGTCAGCCATGCCAATAGTCATAGTCAGATAAAAATATTTTTGTTCAGAAAGGATATTTTGTCTATAAATGATCTTTCAAAATATTGCTTTCTCAGAACGCTTCCAGGTTGTCCAATTGTCATCGACAATCAATGGCCAGTTAAACTGTAAATGGCAAAGTAAGGCTGTGTCTGCAATACGATTGTTCATCAGACAAATGTTCATTCAATGATCAACCTTTCGCATTTAACCATCCACATTATAATGTTTGTTCAATCTATCTTATGTGTATAGCAAGCAAGACTCATGGAGAGGGAAGGTAATTAAAGGGGTACTCTGGTGGAAAACAAATGTTTTCAAATCAACTTGTTCAAGAAAGAAAAACAGCTTTCTAAATTACCTCTACTGAAAACTCTTAATCCTTCCAGTACTTATCAACTGCTGTATGCTCCACAGGAAGTTGGGTAGTTATTTCCAGTCTGACCATAGTGCTCTCTGCTGTCACCTCTGATAGTGTCAGGAACTGTCCAGAATAGAAAAGCAAATCCCCATAGAAAACCTTTCCTGCTATGGACAGTTCCTGACACAGACAGAGGTGTCAGCAGAGAGTAGTGTTGAGCGGCATAGGCCATATTCGAATTCGCGAATATTCGCGAATATATGGACGAATATTCGCCATATTCGCGAATATTCGCATATTCGCAATATTCTCGTTTTATTTTCGCACATGCGAATTTTCGCGTATGCGAAAATTGCCATAAGCAAATATTCGCATATGCGAACATTAGCGTATGCAAATTTTCGTAAATGCGAAAATTCGCACACCGGTCTCATACAGTAGTATTAGAGCCTTCTTTACACCACACAAGCTGGAAGCAGAGAGGGATGATCACTGTGATGTGTACTGTGAAAAAAAAAAAAAAAAAAAGAATATTCGTAATTACGGATATATAGCGCTATATTCGTGAATATTCACGAATTCGCGAATATGCGATATTCGCGAATAAAATTCGAATTGCGAATATTCGCGAGCAACACTAGCAGAGAGCACTGTGGTCAGACTGGAAAGAACTTCACAACTTCCACTGGAGCATACAGCAGCTGATAAGTACTGGAAGGATTAAGATTTTTAAATAGAAGTCATTTACAAATCTGTTTAACTTTCTGGAACAAGTTGATTTGAAAACATTTGTTTTCCACCGCAGTAGCCCTTTAAGGACGTAAACAAATTTGTGTATACTTAGAACTGATGAGTGCAGGGGCGGTCCGATCGGACGTGGTCCAAGAGTCCGGCTGGGTAAAGGGCCATCGCTGCCGCTACTGGGGATCCAGGACAACGCTGCCTTCTGTTGTATGTGCGGTACATGCACATGCAGCAGAAGGCATCCCTTCTGTGTGAGCTGCATCTGCCTACACAGAGGGGAGACGTGACCTCTGCCCCCACGCAGCACGCAGTGTAGGCACCGATGAGTGATCACTCATCGGCGACTGCGCTGTGGAGGAAGGAAGATGTGGGCCCCTGCTGCGCTCTGGAGAAGATTGCTGCATGGGATATCAGGTGAGCTTTTTTTTAAAACCTGGGAAGAGGGGGGGGGGGGGGGACTCTGCAACTCTGCTGCCTACACCTGCTGAAGGGGGGGGACTCTGCTGCCTGCACCAACTGGGTAGGGGGGGCAGGGAAAAACTCTGCTGCCTTCACCTACTGGGGGGGGGGATTCTGCTGCCTACACCTACTGGGGGGGAGGGGGAGGTGAGAGGGAAAAACTCTGCTGCCTACACCTACTGGGAGGGGGAGGGGGGGAAATCTGCTGCTGACACCTACTGTGGGGGATCTCTGCAGCCTACACCTACTGTGAGGGAAATCTGCTGCCTACACCTAATAGGGGGGGACGACTCTGCTGCCTATACCTACTGGGGGGGGGGGAGAAGTCTGCTGCCTATACCTACTGTGGGGAAATCTGCTGCCTACACCTAATGGGGGAACCTCTGCAGCCCACACCTACTGTGGGGAAACTCTTCTGCCTACACCTACTATGGGGGGACTCTGTTGCCTATATCTACTGTGGGGAGCTCTGCTGCCTATATCTACTGTGGGATAACTCTGCTGCCTACACCTACTGTGGGGAAACTCTGCTGCCTACCCTACACCTACTGTGGGGGAACTCTGCTGTCTACACCTAATATGGGGAAACTCTGCTGCCTACACCTACTGTGGGGGAACTCTGCTGCCTACACCTAGTGTGGGGGGGACTCTGCTGTCTACACCTACTGTGGGGGAAATCTGCTGCCTACACCTAATGAGGGGAACTTTGCTACCTTTACCTACTGTGGGGAAATCTGCTGCCTACACTTAATGGGGGAAACTCTGCAGCCCACACCTACTGTGGGGAAACTCTGCTGCATGCACCTATTATGGGGGAATTCTGCTGCCTACACCTAATGTGGAGGAACTCTGCTGCCTACACCTACTGTGGGGAAACTCTGCTGTCTACATCATACTGTGGGGAAACTCTGCTGCCTACACCTAATGTGAGAGACTATCTGCTATGTTCCTGCCTAGCTAATATGGGAGCAAACTACCAAACTAATAGGAGGGCTACCTACTACCTACATCGGGGGTTTTAATGCAAGGGAAACCTATCTGAGGGATTTACCTACAGGGGGCATGACTATCTATCTGGGGGACATTAACTACCTGGGGGCATGATCTACTAGGGGCCACTACCTCCTGGGGACATTACCTTCCTGTAACTGCCATAAGCAACACCTTATTTTCTGCCCGGTAAAGAGAAATTCTGATTGTGCTGATCCTGAGACTAGACTCTTGATCTGCCACTGGGTGGAAGGGGGTGCTGGCTACCTACTTGAATAACTACCTGTCTACCTAACATTTTACCTGAATGCCTAACTACTTACCTTCATACTTGGCTATCTAACTACATACCTGGCTGCCTAACTACCTACCTACATATCTTGCAACATACCTACATACCTGGCTACCTAACTATGTACATACCTTGCCTTCATACATGGCTGCCTAACTACCTAGCAAGCAACCTACCTACCTTGCTTGTCACCTACCTACAGATCTGGCTTCCTGATCTACCTACCCAGTTACCTATTTACCTGCCTACCTGCCCTTTAACTGTGCAGGACACCAAGGAGGGAATTATTAGTTTGTGGGCCTATAGATGGGAATATTGTGTAGAGAAGGGGAGGGCACTGAAAAAATGCAGAGTCTATCATGTTTGTCTTGCAGATGTTAAAACATCGGCATGGCGGTCTGATCTGGATAGAGAAGAAAAGGAAAGAGGGCACCGCCGTTCGGAAAATACGTAATTGTGAGTCCCTAGATGTAACTGTAATCACTTCTATGGTGTACAGATCCTGTGTACAGCTGATATCTACCGCCATATGGTCCTGTATATAATCACTTATATTGTATACAGATCTCTGTACAGCTGGTATCTACCGCCATATGGTCCTGTATGTAATCACTTATATTGTATACAGATATCTGTACAGCTGGTATCTACCACTATATGGGCACTTTATATAATCACTTATATAGTATACAGATCCTGTATAGTATACTGGTCTGTGTATAGTGGTTTTATTTAGAACAGTATGGTATTATCCAGTTATTGTGTGGTGGTATATATTTACTCCTTGTATACTGGTATTATTAGTCATGCAAAATTATATTACCTACCTTAAAGTGTTTCTTATATATAAAATTGTGTTTATTTTGTGTGCAGGGGTGGTGGAGGGATTTGGGTGGAATAGGGGCAGAAGTGTGACCAGCGGCAGAGCATCGCAGGGGGTCCTTGCTTTTTTTGGACCCTGAGTGTTGTCAGTTTGCTCCTGGATGAGTGAATTGATTGCTTCAGGTCTCAGAATAGATAACTACATACAAAAGTAAAAGCAACTCAAGAGTAAAAAAAAAAAAAAAAAAAAAAAAAAGGTGGAGTGAGGAGTAAGGTGTCAGGCATAGTATGTTCCCCAGTAGTGTTGCTCGCGAATATTCGCAATTCGAATTTTATTCGCGAATATCGCATATTCGCGAATATTCGCGAATATAGCGCTATATATTCGTAATTACGAATATTCGTTTTTTGTTTTTTTTTGTTTTTCACAGTACACATCACAGTGATCATCCCTCTCTGCTTCCAGTTTATGTGGTGTAAGAAGGCTCTATTACTACTGTGTGAGACTGGCGTGCTAATTTTCGTATATGCGAATTTCCGCTTATGTCAATTTATTGTATATACAAATTTTCGCATATGTTAATTTTCGCACACGCGAATATTCGCATATGCGGAAAAAAAACGAGAATATTACGAATATGCGAATATTCGCGAATATGACGAATATTCGTCCATATATTCACGAATATTCGCGAATTCGAATATAGCCTATGCCGCTCAACACTATTCCCCAGCAGGTGCCAGGACGATTTTGTCTTTACTAAGGTACATGGGGTTAAAGCATAAATCTGAATCTTTCTCCTGGGTGAAGGAAAGACTTGCTACAACTAGTGTATGATGGGCTTTGTTTATATTTCCACTAATCTCTGTTTGGACAAGTTTCTGTTGCTTTTTGATGGTAATGAAAGCTTAGACTGCTGTATTACAAACCTTATGGGTCCAATAAAAGTCAATCCGTTAGGGTTGGCTTGTAGTGGATTAGTATGTACTAATAGAAATACTTATACTAAAAAGGTTAATTTTTTCCTAATCTGCATTGTTTATCCTCCTCCAGCTGAACTGCTCCCTCCTCCTTCACCTGAAATACTCCTTCCCCTTCCCATCAGGAATCGAAGCTGGCGCTGGAATGTAGCAGGGAGATGGAATGCTACTTTCTAGAAAAGTATGCAGAAGGAGATTTAACCAATAAAGTGCTTTTAACACCCAATTAACACAACCCCTTTTGCAGACGTCACTATCATCTATATAAACCTTGTACAGTCTCTTGGTAAACCTGGTTTAATAAAAGAAAGTATCAATTCAGCTAACAGGTGTCTGGGTGGTTTTTCTTAGCATGTGCACTGCTTCTGATAAAACTAATCAGGTTGAAGATAGGGTCCCCATCTGTCTAGTGAGCGGCTGGTTGCCTCCAATGCTGGCAATAATTCATATGGGTATTTTGCCTGTACAGATTGCTGAAGTTCAGTAGCCTCTCATCAGGGAGGTCAAGGTAACACACAAAGGGGAACAAGGATATAAGACAGGCTGCACTGTCAGAACATGGCTTGTCTTAAGGAGAGTTGACTCAGGAAAGAATCTCCCAATTTATGTTTCACATTCTTTATTAACCACTTAGGGACAACGGGCGTACAGGTACGCCCTCGCTCCCTGGTACCTAAGGACCAAGGGCGTACCTGTACCGGACAGGGATGATGCTGATATCTATCAGCAGATATCCCTTGCCAATGCCTAGGGGTTCCTGAGACACCCCTGTCACGAACCGAGACGTGCGGGTGGAAGGGTTATCTATAAAATCACTATTTGCCTGCACTAGACCGAAAATAATTATAAAAAATCCCTCTTACACCACCCAATTTAACGATATCGCTGCCAACACCTGCCTGTTTCAAGCCGACAGGAAGCTATCAATCCAATCTAGATATGTTACAATTCACAAATATAATCTACTATCCCCAGTAGTATATATAAAAAAAAAAAAAAAAACAGGAAAAAGATTAATCCAAATCTATAATGTAGCCGAACCGGTAAGTAAATTTAACGATATAACTTAGCTCTCTTCAAGGACAATGTATGTCCGTTTTACCAGACATAAGGCGGTACTTAATAAATTAATGATTTTTTATGAAAGAAAAATATTCACAGTACATGTAAAAATAGATGTTAACAAGACAAAGTTTCACCATGCAGAAAATAAAATAAAAGGGAAAAAACATAGAGTCCTTACTTACAAAAGTTAGAGTTCTATCCCATGGGGTCTGGTAGGAAATGGCGTCTGGCATCCAAAATTACATCTCGTCCCCCATGCAAGCGCCCCCTAGTCCCCCAGGTCTGCAGTTTTATACTCTGCTATGGACAGGTGACACCTCTATGTTCAGCCCCTGGGCAGGACAAGGAGGAGAGATTGATTCTGCCCCCTTCCTCCTGATAACCTTATGCCCAAAGAATAGGAAATTACCCCTAACTGTTATCATGGGTCAAGCACCCACATCATTTTGTTATATTTGGGTTCTCCATCAAATCCTCTTTCTAGGGGTACCTGACATGACCCCCTTATTGTGTATGATTTACCCAGCACATACAGTTCGGGCAGGGATCAATACACAAGGGTCATGTGAGGACTAATTTTAAAGGTAGTATGATGGAGAATCTAACCGTACAAGATAGGGGCTGCGGACATACTACCCTGACCCCCATATCTAATATTTGGAAGATATGGCATCTACATCAATTGATCTATTGACATCAGGCCTTGGAGTCTGCTTGGCTGTGAAGGTGTTACCTTTCCTGTCATAGAGCAGCTGTGTTAGTGAACCCCCTGCTAGGATTAGTCACACCTATACCCAGGCTGGATAGACATGTAGGCTCCATGGTGCCCTGATCAAAGAGAATTAATTGGCCCCCACTGGCCACTGGATGCTATCGCTCAGATTGTCGTCTCTGGACAGTTAGACCAAACAGAAGGGATTCTTTGAAATGTTCAGCGATGCAGATAGGTGTGTAATGGAATTAACAGTTGTGCATACCGATAGAAATTTTGCAGAACATGTATCACAAATGACAAGCAATCACAATGCAACATGAATACATATTTTGCCATGGTATATGACACCCCCCATGTCAGCTGGAGATATGCAACTTCAAGTCCCAGCATGCTGAGACAGCTGTTTGTGGTTTGGGCATGCTGAGAGTTGTAATTTTGCAAGATCTGAAGGGCCACAGTTTAGAGACCACTGCACAGTGATCTCCAAACTGTGGCCCTCTAGATCTTGCAAAACTATATCTCCCAGCATGCCCTCCGGCAATCAGTACATGATGGGAGTTGTAGTTTTGCAACAGCTGGAGGCGCACTGGTTGGAAAATACTAAGTTAGGTAACAGAGCCTAATTGAAGGTTCTCCAACCAGTATGCCTCCAGCTGTTGCAAAAGTACAACTCTCAGCATGCACGGTCTGTCAGTGCATGCTGGGAGTTGTAGTTTTGCAACAGCTGGAGGTTTGCCTCCCCCCGTGTGAATGTACAGGGTACATTCACACGGGCGGGTTTACAGTGAATTTCCTGATTCAAGTTTGAGCTGCGACAAATTTTCCGCCGCAGAGCAAACTCCAAGCGGGAACCGCACTGTTAACCCCCGCCTGTGCAAATGTACCCTTAAAACACTACACTAACACATAATAAAGGGTAAAACACTATATATACCCCCCTTACACTGTCCCCCCCTCCCCCCAATGAAAATGATAATGTATCATACGGCAGTGTTTCCAAAACAGAGCCTCCGGATGTTGCAAAACAACAACACCCAGCATTTCTGGACATCCACTGACTGTCCAGGCATGCTGGGAGTTTAGCAACAGCTGGAGACACCCTGTTTGGGAATCACTAGTGTAGAATACCCCTATGTCCACCCCTATGCAATCCCTGATGTAGTCCTCAAATGCGTATGGCGCTCTCTCATTTTGGAGCCCTGTTATATTTCAAGGAAACAGTTTATGGCCACACATAGGGTATTTCCGTACTAAGGAGCAATTGCACTACAAGTTTTGGGGGGCTTTTTCTCCTTTTACCCATTAAGGAAAAGGTGGGTTCTACACCAGCCTGTTAGTGCAAAAAATTTTAATTTTTACACTAACATGCTGGTGTTGCCCCATACTTTTTATTTTCACAAGAGGTAAAAGGAATAAAAGGCCCCAAAATTTGTAACGCAATTTCTCCTGAGTACGGAAATACCCCATATGTGGGTGTAAAATGCTCTGCGGACATGCGGACACACAACAAGGCTCAGGAGTGAGAGCGCACTATGTACATTTGAGACCTAAAATGGTGATTTGCACAAGGGTGTCTGATTTTACAGCGGTTCTGACATAAACGCAAAAAAATAAATACCCACATTTGACCCCATTTTGGAAACTACACCCCTAACGGAACGTAACAAGGGGTATAGTGACCCTGAACACCCCACAGGTTTTTGACAAATTTTTGTTAAGGTTGGATGGGAAAATGTATAAAAAAAATGCTGGAGTTACCCAAAATGTTTCATTTTCACAAGGGAAAATAGGGAAAAAAAAGCCCCCCAAAATTTGTAACCCCATTTCTTCTGAGTAAGAACATAGCCCATATGTGGATGTAAAGTGCTCTGCAGGCAAACTACAATGCTCAGAAGAGAAGGAGCGCCATTGGGCTTTTGGAGAAAAATATTTGTCCTGAATGGAAGGTCACGTGTGTTTACAAAGCCCCCATAGTGCTAGACCACCCCCCCCACATGTGACCCCATTTTAGCATCTACACCCCTCACGTAATGTAATAAGGGGTACAGTGAGCATTTACGCCCCACAGGTGTCTGACAGATTTTTAGAACAGTGGTCCGTGAAAATAAAAAATGTAAATGTCATTTTCTCAGCCCACTGTTCCAAAGATCTATCAAACGCCAGTGGTGTGTAAATGCTCACTGCACCCTTTATTAAATTGTGTGAGGGGTGTAGTTTCCAAAATGGGGTCACATGTGCGGGGGTCCACGGTTTTGGCACCACGGGGGGCTTTGTAAACGCACATGGCCCGTGACTTCCATGCCAAACAAATTCTCTCTCCAAAAGCTCAATGGCGCTCCTCATCTTCAGAGCATTGTAGTGCACCAGCAGATCACTTAACATCCACACATGGGGTATTTCCATACTCATAAGAAATGGGGTTACAAATTTTGGGGGGCATTTTCTCCTATTACCCCTTGTAAAAATGTGAAATTTGGGGAAAAAAATGCATTTTAGTGAAAAAATTTTTTTTTTCATTTACACATCCGACTTTAACAAAAAGTCGTGAAACACCTGTGGGGTGTGAAGGCTCACTGTACCCCATGTTACCTTCCCTGAGTTTTTTTTTTTTTTTGCTGTTCTGGCACCACGGCCACATGCCTTGCAAAAACCATTTCAGCAAAATTTGCTTTCCATAAGCCAAATGTGACTCCTTCTCTTCTGAGCATTGTAGTTCGCCCGCAGAGTATTTTATGTCCTAACATGGGGTATTTCCATACTCAGAAGAGATGGGATTACAAATTTTGGGGGGCATTTTCTTCCATTACCCTTTGTAAAAATGGTAAATTTGGGGGAAAAACTGCACTTTAGTGAAAAAAAATTTATTTTTATTTACACATCCGACTTTAACGAAAAGTCGTCAAACACCTGTGGGGTTTTAAAGTTCCCTGGACCCCTTGTTACATGCCTTGAGGGGTGTAGTTTCCAAAAGAGTATGCCATGTGTTTTTTTTTTCTTTGATGTTCTGGCACAATGTGACATGTGACATGCCCTCCAAAACCATTTCAGCAAAATTCACTCTATAAAATCCCATTGTTGCTCCTTCCCTTCTGAGCCCTCTACTGCGCCAGCTGAACACTTCACATACACATATGAGGTATTTCCTTACTCAAGAAAAATTGAGTTACAAATTTTGGAGGCTTTTTCTCCTATTACCCCTACAAGAACATGCGAGTGTAAAAAATGAAGATTTTGAATTTTCTCCTTTACTTTGCTGCTATTCCTGTGAAACACCTGAAGGGTTAACAAACTTTCTGAATGCATAAACATTTTGAATACTTTGAGGGGGTGCAGTTTCTATAATGGGGTCATTTATGGGGTATTTTTTAATATGAAGGCCCTTCAAATCCACTTCAAAACTGAACTGGTCCCTGAAAAATTCAGATTTTGAAAAAAATTTGGAAAAATTTTAAAATTGCTGCTGAACTTTGAAGCCCTCTGGTGTCTTCCAAAAGAAAAAACATGTCAACTTTATGATGCAAACATAAAAAAGACATATTGTATATGCGAATCAATATATTATTTATTTGGCATGTCTATTGTCCTTACAAGCAGAGAGCTTCAAAGTTAGAAAAATGCAAAATGCAAAATTTTATCAAATTTTGGAATTTTTCACTAAGAAATTATGCAAGTATCGATGAAAATTTACCACTAACACAAAGTAGAATATGTCACAAAAAAATTACGGAATCAGAATGAAAAGTAAAAGCATCCCAGAGTTATTAATGCTTAAAGTGACAGTGGTCAGATGTGCAAAAAATGCTCTGGTCCTTATGTGAAAATGGGCTTCGTCCTTAACGGGTTAATAACCCAAGTGTGCCACCGCTAAGAGTATGTGACACTTAACAGTGTCCTGGTTTTGCTGCCTACCTGACTAGCAACATAAAAATATGGCTGTAAATTGGTAAAAAAACAAACAACTCTTGTAGGTTGAAAGAAAACCTGGCGTTCTTTTGTGTCTTCTGGTACTTTTATTCAAAAGTTAAAGGGATACTCCACTGGCCAGCATTTGGAAGTAAATGTTTTGAACACTGTTTTCGCACTGCGGGGGGTCTCCACTTCCCTTGTGACATCACGGCAATGACCCCTCAATGCAAGTTTATGGGAGGGAGTTGTGAAAGCCATCATGCCCCCTCCCATAGACTTGCATTGAGGGGGCATGGCCATGATGTCACGAGTGGTGTGGCCGACCCCCTCAGCGCGAAAACAACGTACAGAACAGTTACTTCGGAACGCTGGCCAGTGGAGTTCCCCTTTAAGTAGCAGGTGGAACCGTAACATGTTCAGCATTTGTATGTTTGCCGTCTCCCGAATAAAAGCACAAGATGACATGTCCAAGTATAGGGTTTCCTTAAAACCTAGATAAGAACAGAGTGACAAAAAGCACATGTAGCCGTAAACTTTAAGCTAAAACGGTTTCATAGTGAGCACAGGTGAAGCTAAATAAAACTGCAAAATCAGTGCCAAGAAGAATGTATCACAACCACTAAGTGTGGATGCAAACTAAGGTCATTTCAAAAACTAAGACTATGAAGCCTGCAGTTATTTTCTCACTTATCTTCACATGAGCCTAATTCATGCTAGGCAAATACTTTATCACAAATAGGTTTCTGCCATAACACGTGACGTTTTGCATCCAAGATTATCTTAGCTTTAAAGTTATCTACTAGTGTTGCTCGCGATTATTTGCAATTCGAATTTTATTCGCGAATATCGCATATTCGTGAATTTGCGAATATTCGCGAATATAGCGCTATATATTCGTAATTATGAATATTCGTATTTTTATTTTTATTTTTTTTTACAGTACACATCACAGTGATCATCCCTCTCTACTTCCAGCTTATGTGGTGTAAGAAGGCTCTAATACTACTGTGTGAGACTGGTGCGTGTATTTTCGCATATGCGAAGATTTGTGTATGCTAATTTTCGCATGTGCGAATTTTCACTTATGCTAATTTTTGTATATGTAAATTTTCGTATATGTTCATTTGTGCACACGTGAATATTTGTATATGCGAAAATAAAACGAGAATATTACGAATATGCGAATATTCGTCCATATATTCGCGAATTCGAATATGGCCTATGCCGCTCAACACTATTATCTACAACTAGCAGAGTACCCAGTGTTGCTCAGTCTTCATATCCTGCCCTCATATCTCGACCTCATATCCCATGTTCATATTCCTACCTTGTATCCCATCCTCATATCCCAACCTCATTTCTCGTCCACATAGTCCATCCTCATTAGTGTTGAGCGGCATAGGCCATATTCGAATTCGCGAATATTCGCGAATATGTGGACGAATATTCGTAACATATTCGCGATTATTCGCACATCCGTTATAGGATTGTTTATTTTCGCATATGCGAAAATAAGCATATGGGAAAATTTAGAAAATTCACATATGCGAATATTAGCATATGCTAATTTTCGTATATGAGAATTTTTGCACGGCAGTCTCACACGGTGATCACTGTGATGTGTACTGTGAAAAAAAACAAACAAAAAAAAAAAACGAATATTCGTAATTACGAATATATAGCGATATATTCGCGAAATTCGCGAATATGCGATATTCGCAAATAATATTCGAATTGCGAATATTCGCGAGCAACACTAGTCCTCATGTCTCATTCTCATATCTCTTGGTTCTGTGTGTACTGAGGTAAGGGTGTACTATATTTATGTTGACACAAAAATATTGAGCTCAGTTCTAGTTCCATACTTATTCATTGTGCTTGGTTCAGATTCCATATTCACACGGATATATATATCAAGTAAGGGCATTCTTTGTAATCACCTATATTCCTGCATTAATAGTATTAATTAATAGATAGCACTGTACCTCACAAGTTCTATCACAAGCCACATAAGTATGTAAAACTATCAAAATAATAGGTGTAGAACACTGAAATATGGAGATCCTGGTACTAGGGGGCTTCATATATGTACTCCCTTGGAATAGAATTATACACTAAAAACATGGAGTCATTTCAATTGAGATAAAAGGTATAATTTTATTGATCACATTAAAAACAGAAATAAGGAAAAGCTAACAAATAGTGTTGAGCGGCATAGGCCCTATTCGAATTCGCGAATATTCGCGAATATATGGACGAATATTCGTCATATATTCGCGCATATTCGTTATATTCTCGTTTTATTTTCACATATGCGAAAATACGCGTATGCGAAATTTTGCACGCCAGTCTCTCACAGTAGTATTACAGCCTTCTTTACACCACACAAGCTGGAAGCAGAGAGGGGTGATCACTGTGATGTGTACTGTGAAGAAAAAAAAACAAAACACGAATATTCGTAATTACGAATATATAGCGCTATATTCGCGAAATTCGCGAATCCGCGAATATGCGATATGCGCGAATAATATTCAAATTGCGAATATTCGCGAGCAACACTACTAACAAATAGTGTTGCTCGCGAATATTCGCAATTCGAATATTATTCGCGAATTTCGCGAATATAGCGCTATATATTCGTAATTACGAATATTCGTTTTTATTTTTTTTATTTTTATTTTTTTTCTTCACAGTACACATCACAGTGATCATCCCTCTCTGCTTCCAGCTTGTTTGGTGTAAAGAAGGCTGTGTGAGACCGGCGTGCGACAATTCGCATATGCTAATTTTCGCATATGCGCATTTTCGCACATGCTAATTTTGTATATGCTAATATTCTCATGTTGATATGCGAAAATAAATCGAGAATATAGCGAATATGCGAATATTCGCGAATATATGGACGAATATTCGTCCATATATTCGCGAATATTCGCGAATTTGAATATGGCCTATGCCGCTCAACACTACTAACAAAGGAGGGGAATAGGACAAAGAATGGCGTCACTACTGCCAGCACATGTAAACATTATGGGAAGTACAAAAGTAGTGTTGAGCGGCATAGGACATATTCGAATTCGCGATATTTCACGAATATATGGACGAATATTCGTCATATATTCGCTAAATTTGCATATTCGTAATATTTAGTGTTGCTCACGAATATTCGCAATTCGAATATTATTCGCGAATATCGCATATTCGCGAATTCGCGAATTTCGCGAATATAGCGCTATATATTCGTAATTACGAATATTCGTTTTTTTTTTCACAGTACACATCACAGTGATCACCCCTCTCTGCTTCCAGCTTGTGTGGTGTAAAGAAGGCTGTAATACTACTGTGTGAGACTGGCGTGCGAAAATCCGCATATGCTAATTTTCGCATATGCGAAAATACGCATATGTTAATTTTCGTATACGCGTATTTTCGCACACGCGAAAATAAAACGAGAATATTACGAATATGCGAATATTCGCGAATATATGACGAATATTCGTCCATATATTCGCGAATATTCGCGAATTCGAATATGGCCTATGCCGCTCAACACTACTTGTATTAGCCGCGGGTCCCGGCCGTTGATGGCCGCAGGGACCGCGGCGATAGGTGTGTATTCGCCGTATAAGACACACCAACTTTTCCCCCCTAGTTTTGGGGAAGAAAAAGTGCATCTTATATGGCGAAAAATACGGTAATCCTATATGGTACACATATTTTTTAAGTGTTTCTCACACTGGAATGGCTATTTGTTTATTGTTCTTTTTTTTTCTTGAATTAATATGATGATTTTTTTGTCCCAGGGAGCAATGTTAAATGTCAATTTGTAAGTAAAATATTACAGCTGAATATTTCAGTCATTATATTCACCTGCAACATTGTTTCTTATCAGTTTCTACTTTACCTTTCGTAGAGAGTACTGGATTAAATATCTGAATTTCAAGCAAGTAATTATTCATCTCTGGGTAATAATGTGATAAAAGAAGATGGAAATGTAAAAAGCCACATGATAATTAGTGTTGAGCGGCATAGGCCATATTCGAATTCGCGAATATTCGCGAATATATGGACGAATATTCGTCATATATTCGCGGATGTTCGCATATTCGTTATATCCTCGTTTTATTTTCGCGTATACGAAAATTAGCACGTGTGAAAATTCGCATATGCGAACATTAGCATATGCGAATTTTCGCACACCAGTCTCACACAGTAGTATTAGAGCCTTCTTTACACCACACAAGCTGGAAGCAGAAAGGGGTGATCACTGTGATGTGTACTGTGAAGAAAAAAAAAAAAAAAAACGAATATTCGTAATTACGAATTTATAGCGCTATATTCGCGAATTCGCGAATATGCGATATTCGCGAATAATATTCGAATTGCGAATATTCGCGAGCAACACTAATGATAATGACACATTGTTCTGCTTGTCACTGGCTCTTATGGAGCATGAATCAAATTACCTGATCCAATGTTCTGTGCATCATCCGTAGACAAAGTGTTCCAGAGCCCTGTGATCCGGAGCCATACATGGATCAGACCGCACTGTAAATTATAAGCTTGTCGGTCACAGGTGAACGTCCTCATTGTTTTTCTTCTATGTTATTCCATCATCCTTCAGCTTCAATATTAGTGTTGCTCGCGAATATTCGCAATTCGAATTTTATTCTCGAATATCGCACATTCGCGAATACGCGAATATTCGCGAATATAGCACTATATATTCGCAATTACGAATATTCGTTTTTTTCTGCTTATGCAAATTTTAGCATATGCTCATTTTCACATATGTGAATTTTCTTATATGTAAATTTTCTCCTATATAAATTTGCGCACTAGCGAATTTTTCCGCATATTAATTTTCGTGCATGTGAATTTTCTCCTATGTAAATTATCGCATATGTTAAGTTTCTTATATACGAATTTTCTGGTATGACATTTTTCGTATATGCGTATTTTCACCTCAGTAAAATTTTCTTATAGGCGAATTTTTTAATATGCGCATTTTCTCGCATGTACATTTTCGTGTATGCGAATGTTCGCATATGCGAAACTTTACACGAATATTACGCATATGCAAATGTAGCGAAAATATGATGAATATTCGTCCATATATTCGCGAAATATCGCGAATTTGAATATGGCCTATGCCGCTCAACACTATTCAATATTTGTCTTAGCTGCTCATGTTAAAGGGGTACTCTGGTGGAAAACTTTTTTTTTTTTTTAAATCAACTGGTGCCAGAAAGTTAATCAGATTTGTAAATTACTTCTATTAAAAAATCTTTACCCTTCCTCTACTTATTAGCTGCTGAATACTACAGAGGACATTCTTTTCTTTTTGGAACACAGAGCTCTCTGCTGAATCACGAGCTCAGTGCTCTCTGCTGACATCTCTGTCCATTTTAAGAACTGTCCAGGGTAGGAGAAAATTCCCATAGCAAGCATATGCTGCTCTGGACAGTTCCCAAAATGGACAGAGATGTCAGCAGAGAGCACTGTGCTCATGATGTCAGCAGAGAGCTCTGTGTTTCAAAAAGAAAAGAATTTCCTCTGTATTATTCAGCAGCTAATAAGTGCTGGAAGGTATCTGTGGAAACCATAGTAAATATGTTGGGTTTTTGTGAAAATGTCGGGGACACGCCCCATTTTGGTGACCACGCCCACTTTTTTTTTACCAATGGCCATGCCCCTTTTTCATTTTTTCTCAGTAAAATGGCTAGTCGAGTTTTTTTCAATTCTGGCGCAGACCTAACAAAACATGTCGGGTTTGCAATAGTAAATCAGGGCCATTGTGTTCATTCAAAATTACAATGGATCTGACTTATCTAGAAAATTAGGTTAACCCCTTAAGGACCCAGGGTTTTTCCGTTTTTTAATTTAAATTTTTTCCTCATCACCCTCTAAAAATCATAACGCTTTAAATTTTGCACCTAAAATTCCATATTATGGCTTATTTTTTGTGCCACCAATTCTACTTTGCAGAGACATTAGTTATTTTACCAAAGTATCCACGGCGAAGCGATTAAAAAATTAATTGTGCGACAAAATTGAAGAGAACATTTTTGTAAGTTTTGGGGGCTTTTGTTTCTACGCAGTACATTTTCCGGTAAAAATGACATCTTATCTTTATTCTGTAGGTCCATATGGTTAAAGTGATACCCTACTTATATAGGTTGGATTTTGTCGCACTTCTGAAAAAAATCATAACTACATGCAGGAAAATTTCTACGTTTAAAATTGTCATCTTCTGACCCCTATAACTTTTTTTTATTTTACTGCATATGGGGCGGTACGATGACTCATTTTTTGCGCCGTGATCTGAAGTTTTTATTGGTACCCTTTTTATGTTTGTTGGACTTTTTGATCGCTCTTTATTCATTCTTTCTTGGAATTTTTTTGAACGCCATTTTTTTTCTTGGAACGCCATTGACCGATTTCAATTCATTCATGCGGTTTCATTAACAATATATTTTTATAGTTCTGACATTTCCGCACGCGGCGATACCCCATATGTTTATTTTTATTTACACAGTTTTTTTTAAATGGGAAAAGGGGGGTGATTCAAACTTTTATTAGGGAAGGTGTTAAATGATCTTTCTTAACTTTTTTTCACACTTTTTCTTTGCAGTGTTATAGCCCCCCCCCCCAGATCAGCCCAACTGAGCTGCTGGGAAGCTTTTACTTTCATTTTAGACGAGGTGATCGACTTCGAACGCCACGTCTTAAGGGTTAATAGCGCGCGGCACAACGATCACTATTAGCTTTCATTAGCCGCCGGGACCAGCCCGGTATGATGCGTTATATACTGGGACCGGGCGCAGGGCGTACAGGTACGCCCTGCATCCTTAAGAGGTTAAAGGGGTACTCCGATGGTGGGAAACAAATGTTTTCAAATTAACTGGTGCCAGAAAGTTAAACAGATTTGTAAATTACTTCTATTTAAAAATCTTAATCCTTCAAGAACGTAGCTGCTGCATACTACAGAGGAAGTTCTTTCCAGTCTGACCACAGTGCTCTCTGCTGACACCTCTGTCCGTGTCAGGAAATGTCCAGCATACAAGCAAATCCCCATAGCAAACCTCTCCTGAAAAAAATCTTTTTTCAAACCAACTGGTGTCAGAAAGTTAAACAGAATTGTAAATTACTTATTTATTTTAAAAAATCTTAATCTTTCCAGGACTTATGAGCTGCTTTATGCTCCAGAGGAAGTTGTGTAGTTCTTTCCAGTAAGATCTCAGTGCTCTCTGCTGACACCTCTGTCCATTTTAGGAAATGTCCAGAGCAGGATAGGTTTGCTATGGGGATTTAGTCCTACTCTGGACAGTTTCTGACACGGATAGAGGTGGCAGGAGAGAGCACTGTGGTCAGACTGGAAAGAACTACACAACCTCCTCTGGAGCAAACAGCAGCTGAAAAGTACTGGAAGGATTACGATTTTTACATAGAAGTAATTTACAAATTTGTGTAACTTTCTGGCAACAGTTGACAGGATTTTTTTTTTTTACCAGCGGAGTACCTTTAATAAAAAGCTAAGCTGATTGCTTGCTATGGGCAACAAGACTAGTTTTTCCTTATATGTCTGGTGCAAAAATGTAGTTACCTATAGCAGCTGATCAGATGCCAGCTCTTTTTTTTAGGGGCCCTTTGAAAAATGTTTGCTTGCTATGGGCAGTGATTCTGTTTCCCCTCGCATTAGCTTTCCCCTCAATACTCTCCCTCAATATTCTGCAAAATGTAAAAATTTTTGGCTAATAAAAGTATGTTTTAGGCTAGGATTCCACTTGTTTTTTTTCTGGCAGTTTTCGGATTGCTGCCACTGCAGTTTTTGAGCCAAAGCCAGAAGTGTATTCAAAAGGAATAGGACATTTAAAGGAAGGACTTATACTTCTCCTTCCTTATGGATCCACTTTGGATCTGACTTTGGCTCAAAAACTTCAGTGGCAGTTTTCCAAAAACTGGCAAAAAAAAAACAAAACAAGTGGAATCCTAGCCTTACAATCAAGGTATAGAGCAAAATGGAGCCTGAATATGTTCATGAAGGTGTGATACAGTAGGGGTTGGCATAAAAACAAACAAACCTGCAGCTCTGGGTGAATGACGCAACACTTGTGGTTCACCATTTAACTACTTTATCTTAAAGGGGTACTCCGGTAGAAAACTTTTTTTTTTTTTTTTTTTTAATCAACTGGTGCCAGAAAGTTGAACAGATTTGTAAATTACTTCTATTAAAAAAATCTTAATCCTTCCAGTACTTATTAGCTGCTGAATACTACAGAGGAAATGTTTTTCTTTTTGGAACACAGAACTCTCTGCTGACATCACGAGCACAGTGCTCTCTGCTGACATCTCTGTCCATTTTAGGAACTGTCCAGAGCAGCATATGTTTGCTATGGGGATTTTCTCCTACTCTGGACAGTTCTTAAAATGGACAGAGATGTGAGCAGAGAGCACTGTGCTCGTGATGTCAGCAGAGAGCTCTGTGTTCCAAAAAGAAAATAATTTCCTCTGTAGTATTTAGCAGCTAATAAGTACTGGAAGGATTAAGATTCTTTAATAGAAGTCATTTACAAATCTTTTTAACTTTCTGGCACCAGTTGATTTTAAAAAATAAAGTTTTCCACCGGAGTACCCCTTTATCTATTGACGTGTATGGGCAACATGTCAAAAGTTATTCTAAATCACAATAGTTTAGTATGGCTCAATGGGAAGCTAAAATTCTCTTCCGTATTCGTTTTCAAAGACATTTCATGTGAAAAGTTTTGCAATGTTGACATCATTGTCTATAAAACTTTCTGTGCACTTTTTGTGCTACTGTAGTCAGTAAAATCGTGTAGTAGGAGTGTGACCACATCGACACACCACAGATGGGATGTATGGCATTGCCAGCAGTTCATTATCAGGGGGATTGACTTTAATTAATTAAAATTTGGAGAAAGAAAAGCTTTGTTGTTTTTGGATGCGCTAATACTGTTTATCTTCCCTCAAAGCAATTGGGCGGCTAAATGAAAGATGCAGACTGCAATGCATTCTGGTTGTTACTCGTCGTCTTTGAGCTCAGCGTGGCTTATGCCTGACAATCTGTAACAACATGACAAAATGTAATACTGTATTCGGCTGGCAGCAAGAAGATTAGGAGAAATCACTCTGTTCTGTCGTATCCAAGACATTTTCCTGGATTAATAAAAGCCCCGATAGTGACAGTCCATGTCTGCTTATTTTATGGGAAAAAGACACAGAGATGGAGTTTTTATTTGTTATACCCGAACCACCACCTCTCCGGCCGGCAGAAGATATTGCAGAGACACCTAATGCTACAAATTAGATTGTTTTGCTCCAATTCAATATTAAAGGGGTATTTCGGCTTCAGACAACTTATCCCCTATCCAAAGCATAGGGGATAAGATGTCTGATCGCGGGGGTACCGCCACTGGGACCCCCATAATCTCTGTGCAGCTCCTGGCATTCTGTGCCAGGTGCGGCTCCAGTCTCGGACACCCTAAGTTTCCAAGACGGAGACGTGATGTCACGCTACGCCCCCCTGTCACGTCACGCCACACCCTCTTCATTAATGTCAATGGGAGGGGGCATGTGCAAATATAACACTAAGCAGCTAACCCCCTCATGTATAGTAGAAGTGTAAGTGATTGTTCATCGGTATTTTGCACCTGTGCCACCTCCTCTTATATAGCATTGTGGCTGATCTGAATCATGATGGAAATAGGTGCCTATCCTGTCCTTGTACCAGTAACCAGTAAATTCAGCTTTTTTTCTGTGATTTTATGAGTGATTTTTGTCTCATTTGTCTGTGATTTTTTTAATTTTTTTAATTGAATGAGCAGTTATATGAGCTCCCCCCTAATCTTATCAATGGTCTGGTCCTCATCAGTCGGAAGGGAGAATGGAACAGGGACAGAAGCTTTCACAGAGTGTGATATGATGTCACAGTTACAAACCAGACAGCTCAACTAATATGGAAAGATCTGTGCAGTATGCCTAATAATATTTTATACCGTATATATTCGAGTACAAGCCGAGTTTTTCAGCATGATTTTTCGTGCTGAAAACACCCCCCCCCCCCCCCCCCCCCCCCGGCGGCTTATTCCCGAGTGAACAAAAAAACATTTCTGGCTTAGCTGTGAGGGGATCGTCCGGGCCGTCCATCTCCACCTGTCAATCGCTTTTTAAGTGGTCTTCAACCTGCGGACCTATAGATGTTGCAAAACTACAACTCCCAGCATGTCCGGAGTTGTAGTTTTGAAACATCTGGAGGTCCGCAGGTTGAAGACCACTGCGGCCTTCGTCATCATCCAGAACCCCCCCCCCCTTTTTTTTTCTACTCTTCTCCCCTCGGTGGGAAGGAATGGTGAGCTGGTCCGGGCCGTCCATTTTTGGCCATCTATGCTGCAGGGATCGTCCGGTGGGGAGGGTTAGTCATTCCGGACTGTCCAACTTTATTGGGAGGCCCTCTTCTCCGCTCCGGGCCGGCACCGAACTAGTGACGCTGCATTGACACCACTGCGCAGGGACGTTCATGCGCAGGAATGTCATGGACATCTGCTGCACACAGACGTCCCTGCGTGTCATCGTCAACGCAACGTCACTAGTCCGGGGCTGGCCCGAAGCGGAGAAGAGGGCCTCCCGATGAAGATGGACAGCCCGGAATGGATGATGACAAGGGTGATGATGACGGGGTGATGATGACAGGGTGATGATGACGGGGTGTTAATGACGGGGGTCTGAATGATGACAGGGGAGGATGATGACATGGGGGGATGATGTATTTCCCACCCTAGGCTTGTAGTCGAGTCAATAACTTTTTCTAGGTTTTTGGGGGTGAAATTAGGGGCCTCGGCTTATATTCGGAGCGGCTAATACTCGAGTATATACGGTAAGTTGTTTATTATACTTTTTGACGCTATAAAAAGGTTGTTTCTTTCACCGGACAACCCTCTATTTTATAGTGGAAGCCACAGAAAAATGCTGGATCTGTTGTATGACTGCACCTGATAGACGCAGTGACATTCAATGCTTGTTTTATTGTGTTTTCCATCAATTTAACTACAAGAACAGCATAATTGGTAGCAATCTGAGTTCATAGACCCCAGTTACATAATCTTCTCAGGCTTCTGAGATAGGCTTCTATTACTATAAATAAGCAATCCCTTGTTACCTATTGAAGAGCACATTGATGTTTTAGCACTATTTGTGGACTCTACTCTTCCAAGCTGCTGTAAACAACTATGTAACATATCATTAAAATATTAACAGGTAAAGTGAATAACAATGTGGAAATGGCAATTGTCAGAAGGTCAGAATACAACAGCCATTTCTTGAAGTTGATTTGTTAGAAGCAGAAAAATGGGCAAGAGAAAGGCTTTTTTGTGGCGATTTTTGTGGCATAAAAACGCCAGAAAAACTGCCACAGTTTTCCCCTGCGTTTTGGCGTTTTTTTCTGGCGTTTGTACCTTTGTGTGGAATTTTGCCTTTTTTGGCCCCTTTTGCATTTTTTTTTACGAAATAGTGGGTACCAAAAAAAAAAAAAAAAAAAAGGATGCATTAGGGATGTAAAAATGTATTTAACTAAATGTTTATTTTTTATAACAAAATTTTTAATACATTTTTTTGTAAAGTGTGTGTGTGTGTTTAACTTTTTCTTCTCTTTTCTTACGTAGTACTACTACTCCCAGCATGGAACACACTGTAGTACCTGTACTATAGACATATCGCCCCGGGTGTCAGTCTGACACTCGATGCGATCGTCCATTATGTAGCAGAGAAGCGGAACGGCTCTATACAGCACTCGCACCTCTGCTCTGTACTTTGAGTGATGTTCTATTCACATCACTCATTCATATTTTCCACCCAGAGCTGTGATTGGCCAGATGGTTGCAGCCAATCACAGCTCTGAGGAAAAGATGAATGAATGAATGGCCGGCCTGGAGTACAGAGCGATGTATACAGCCGCTCCATCTCTGCTATAGACAGGACAATCACATCGGGTGTCAGTAGTGATACCCACTGTGATCTGTCACTTACTGCAGGTACTCCTACTCCCAACATGGAGCACACTCGGCTCCATGCTGGGAGCTGTAGTACCTGCATTAATAGACAGATCGCAGCGAGTGTAACTTCTGACACCCACTGCGATCTGTCTATTAATACAGGTACTACATCTCCCAGCATGGAGCAGAGTGTGCTCCATGTTGGGAGTAGTAGTACTTGTAGTTAAGGAAAGATCACTGCGGGTATCACTCCTGACACCCGCTGTGATCCTCCGGTATAATGTATAGATGCGACCGGCGCTCTCCTATGGTCCCCTGCGCGCCGTATATATACACATTCCGATTTCTCACAGAGAGCTGTAATTGGCTGGAACCATCTGGCCAATCACAGCTCTGTGGGAAATATGAATATGTGTAAATATACGGCAGTGCAGGAGACCATAGAAGAGCGGCCGCCGCATCTATACATTATACAAGAGGATCGCAACGGGCGATCTGTCAATTAGTACAGGTACTACTACTCCCATCATGGAACAGTGTGTTCCATGCTGGGAGTAGTAGTACTACCTAAAAAATTTGAAAAACACACACACACACACACACTACATTTTTATTATTGTCGGCTACATTTTTAGTGCTTTACCCTCTCACATAAATTGATCCCTGTTTAAAAATGAATAAACATTTCATAATAAAAAGATACATTTCGTTAGATACAATTTTTTCCATCACTACTGTATCTTTTTTATGAAATTTTTTTATTGTACCCTACGAAATTTTAATAAAAAATCACCCGGTCAACAGAGTTCCTGCACTTCAGGTTGTCCCTTACATATAGCTTCCCATGAAAGCAGCACCAGGCCAAGTCCCAAAACTTCTGGGGGATCCTTTTCATGTTTAAAAGGTACAACCCCACCCTCAGATTCCGACCTGGGCTGTCCCTGAGCGCCTGAGGCTTCTGGAAGTGGGTCAACAGAACCCGTTTGTCAAGGAACGGCCTTGACTGGTCTGCCTTGACTGGTCTCCCTGATCTCCCACACTCCCAGACCCCACCAACGTATCACCTTCAGAGTCGGGGTAGCGTAAGCCGGAAGATATCCATGGGGCGTACGGAGGTCCTTCACTCGCCCTCCTCTCTCCCATTCCTGGAAGAAAGGCCGAAACCATTCCCTGCAGGAGAGTACCCACGGAGGAGCCCTCTCTTTCCAGAGGTTTGCAATGTTGGCTTTCAAGAAGGTGTTCGTAAAGAACAGCACCGAGTTTACCATAGATAAACCCCATAGTCTCCTCGTGCGGTACGTAACCTCCCTCTTGACTAGGTTCATCCTGTTCCCCCATAACATCTGGAAAAACAGGCTGTAGATCCTAGTGTAGTAAGCCTCTGGCAAGATACATACACTGCCCAGATAGATAAACAAGGGGAGCAGGTACGATTTGATCAGGTGTACCCTCTCCCTGAGGGTAAAAGACCAACCCTTCCACTGGTCCACCTTCTGAGTGGCATCCTGGAGCTTACCATCCCAGTTTTTGATGGAATAATCATCCTGGCCGAATGTGATGCCTAAGACTTTTGCTGATTCTTGGGGCCCTGGAAGGGTGTCCGGGAGATCAAACGTGGGATCTCCCCCCTCCCAGCCAGAGACTCTCACACTTCTCCCGGTTGATCTTAGACCCGGATGCCTCCGAATAGCGTTCCACCTCCGACATCACCACATCGACCTCCTCTCTCGAGGAGACGAAAATAGTGACATCGTCAGCGTACGCCACTACCCTCTGGATGGCCTCTGGCTCCGCCAAACTCATCCCGACTCCTGCCAATGGTCCGCGACTCACCCTCCTAAGGAAGGGATCGATCGCGAACACATATAACAGCGGGCTCAAAGGACAACCCTGACGGACTCCGGACCCCACTCCAAAAGAGTGGTCAGACCACCCGTTCACCAGTGGGAAACTCTGTGCCCCTGCATACAAGATCTTAAGCCAATTAACAAAAGTACTCGGTAAGCCATATCTCAGGAGGACGGACTAGAGGTACTCATGGTTCATCCGATCAAATGCTTTGGCCTGATCCAAGGACAGCAAGTACCCCTTCCAGAAACCCGCACTATTCCGCTCCACTGCCTCCCTGACACTAATGACAGCACTTAAGGTGCTTCGGCCTGGAACAGTGCCGTGCTGGGCCTCCGAAAGGAGCCGGGTGCAAACTTCCCCAACCGATTAAACAGTATCTTAGCCAGAAGCTTCCTGTCCGTATTGAGAAGAGCTATGGGCCTCCAATTCTCAATACGGCTAGGATCTTTACCCTTTGAGAGAAGAATCAAGGCTGACCTCCTCATTGACTTCGGCAGAGTGCCTGAGGAGAGACACTCATTGAATACCTCAGTCAAGAGGGGAGCTAAAGACTCCTTAAAGGTCCTGTACCACTCAGATGTTAAGCCATCCGGACCTGACGACTTCTTGGGGGCAAGCCCCTCGATCGCCAGTCTCACTTCCTCTTCCCTGATCTCTTCTGCCAAAACGCCAAGAGAGGGGTCTACCCCTGGCTCAGGAATGGCTTCAGCCAGGAAACCCAACATCACATCCCGATCCAGATCCTTCCTTCCCAAGAGGTGCGAGTAGAAGGATCTGACGACCTCCAAGATCCCCGATCTGGACCGATTCAGAGATCCCGTACTATCAATCAGTCCTGAAATTACTTTACTACTCACTGAAATCTTGCAGTTTCTGTAAGGGTCGGGCGAGCGGTACCTCCCGTAATCCCTCTCAAAAACCAAAGATGTGTGCCTATCGTACTGACAACTCATCAGCAAGGACTTCACTCTGGAGATATCCTCCCGGCTACCTCCAGTCGAGACGAGAAGTTCGAGTTTCCTCCTCAGACCCTGATACAGGCGATACCTGTTCAGGGACCTGAGGCTCGAGAGGTGGTGGAAGAACCCCGCAACCCGCTTCTTGAATATCTCCCACCACTCTGACTTACTACTACATAGGTCCAGTAAAGGTACCTGACTCTGAAGAAAATCCTCAAAGGACTGTCTTATCTCCGCTTCCTCCAGGAGGGACGAATTCAGCTTCCAATAACCTTTTCCCATCCGGGGGGTCTCTGAAACATTCAGGGAAAACAAAATCATACAGTGATCGGAGAACTCCACCTCAACCACGGACACTGCGGAAGAGACGGCTTCCTTCTTTAAATAAAACCCATCTATCCTAGACCTGCGACTACCTTGATGATAGGTGAAACCCACGTGGCCCAAGGGGCTCCGGATGTGGGCGTCCTCTAGGCGAGCTTCTCTAGCTATGCTAATCAGTGCCACACTATCGCATGTCAGCGGACCATTGGAGCCTCTCCGATCTTGGGACCTCGTGACATTCTTGAAGTCCCCTCCAAAGATCATTTGCCGACTTGTAAAAAGAAAGGGCTTAATCCTCATAAAGAGATCTTTACGGCCCCACTTAGTTTGCGGGGCGTAGATGTTAATGAGCCGAAGCTCTTGTCCCTTCATGAAGACATCTAAGATCAGGCACCTCCCCATTTCTAATTCAATAACCTGTCGGCATTCAACAGGAGCGGTAAAAAGCCGCAAGAGACCAGTGGGAGGGACCGTGCCTACACTCTCTTCTGGCTTTTACCAGAGAGGCTAGATCTGACAACCTGGTCTCCTGTAAAAAGAAAATGTCGGTTTCAACGCGGCCGAGAAAATCAAAGGCTGCAAATCTAGCCGAATCAGACTTTATGCTGGCACAATTAATAGATGCCAGCGTAAATGGGGTGAGTGCCGCCATACAGGGTGATTGAATTAGATGGCCTCACCCTTTATTTCTTTTTCCCCTTCTTTTTTACCCCCTCATCCCCCGAAGAAGACGAGAGGGTTGGACCACACTTAGACCTTTTTTTGGATTCCGATTGACCCATTTGATCCCCGTCTCCATCCGGCCCCGGTCTAGCCCTGCCCTCCGAGGAAGGTGTCCCAACAGGACAGGGCCCAGTTCCCCCCAGAGGCTCTTTCTTCCTAGGTACCCTGCCCTCACCTTCCCCCTCCAAGGAGGGGGATGAGATGGTATCGAGAACAAGGTACCGGTTTTACAGGTCAATCAGAGGGGGGGCAGTCAGGCTTCCGTCTTGGACCTGGCCCGTAGTACAAGGTACAAGTACTGACCTCTTCTTTCTCCCTTTCCTTTTGCCCTTATCTTTCTTTTTAGGCCTCTCCCCACTCTCCTCATCCACACTTTCATAGTGGGAGGAATCAGAAGGGTCGGACATATTGCCCTCCTCTTTATGCAGCCTCCTGATCTCCTCATCCAGGACGTTCTCCTCCAGGGCTTCAGCAGTTACAGGGCGAGCTTCAGGAGCAGGGGCTGAAGCTACCCCCGCCACCTGGGCACTCTCCAGCTCCCTACTCCTTCAACGATTTTCTTTCCGCCTTAGTTTGGCGGGGCCCTTTTTCCTCCTCACTAGCCCTGTTGCACCCCCATCCCTGCCCGTACCCTCCCCAGCCAAGGCAACTTCACAGCTCTCTTCAGCCAGAGCAGCCGCAGCACAGGCGAAGGCGCTGGGACAACGGCTAAAAGGGTGCCCGAGGACACCACACAGGTGGCACCGGATCTGCCTGATGCGGCCAGATGACCCACCCCACCACACAAAGCGCAGACCTGCACAGTACAGGCTGCACTAAAGTGGGTGGGGCTGCCACACCTGTGACAGACCTTAGGTTGCCCCTGGTAGAAGACCTGGATCCTATCAGGTCCAAGGAAGGCGGCTGACGGAACGAGGGCAACCGTACTCCCTGAACGCTTGAGTTTGACGGAAAACGTCCAGGCTCCGGACCAGATACCGTGCTCATCAAAGTTTCTCTTGGGCATGTCTGTCACATCCCCAAACTGTCCAAGCCAGGTCATGATGTTATAACAAGAAAGCGACTTGTTACGGGTCAAAACGGTCACTTTCTTGACAGAGTTCTGATGGGAAATCACCTTTACAGCAAAATCCCGCCAGCCGGGCTCGTTCTTCCCCACTTCGTAGTTTGACCAGAAGAGTTTAAGACCCTCTGGCCGAACGAAACTGACGTCAAACTCAGACGAACCGTAGGGGTGAATCAGGGCAAAGATGCCACTCTCCCTGAATTCCATCAGAAGGAGGAGCTCAACCACTTTAGCGCGAGGTGGACACGCATCCTCGCCCCTCCAAATCAGACGGACCACATTCCTACGGTTATTGTCCTGCCCGGGTGTCGGGAGGGACCAGACCACCTCCCCATTCCGCTCTCGGAAAGCCCCCAAACCGTGCCTCTCTATCCAGAAAGACAGGTCGACCTCACCCCTTCCCTCTACCTGGATCGACCTGTCGCTCCTGCGTAAAGCCTCCAGGAGGCGCTGTTGCAAGAGGCCTCCAGAGCCGGATGGAGACGGGGACCCCCCTGAACCCCCGGCAGCGACATTGGCATAGCTCCTAGGAACAGTCGCTACCGGGGGGGCAGCCAGACCAGACCCAGAACCAGAACCACCCATACCACCATTCACACCACTATTCTCATCCTCTTTATTTTCATTCATACCACTACTACCACCAACATTCACTCCACTGACACTCCCACACACATTCCTCTCATCCACAACACTACTACACCCATCATTCTCACATCTTGCACTCTTATCATCCTGCCTAACAAATTCTGGGCTGGCTGGGACTTGTAGTGTTGCTGGTTTAATATAGGTTTTCTGTGCTGGTCTAGCTGCTGGGGTCGACGCTGATGGCTCCCCCTCCATGGCTGATGTCTCCTCCTGAGTCTGGGGCTGCCCCACCGGGCGCACCCTAGCTCCTCCCACAGTGCCAGTGCTTAATTTGCCTGACCGTACGGGCTCTGCAGCTGATCCAGGCGCCCGGACACTCCCCCCCCTCACAGAGGAGTGCCCCGCAGCACCCGCAGAACACACTGTACTCGGAGGACTGCCCCCCGAGCACACAGATGCAACACTCTCTGCCACCAGCGCCCGAACACTCCCCCCGTCACAGGGGAGTGCCCTGCAGTGCCGGTAGTGCCCACAGCACTCAGGGAACCGCCCCCCAAGCACACGGTGGCATAGCTTGCCTCTGGCACTTGGACACGTCCCCCGCCACCCTGGGGCGGTCCTGTAGTGCCAGAGCTGCCCACCATGAGCCCATCCTGCCCCTCCCTACCGGCAGGATGGGTGGGCTTCACATCTATTGCGTCCACAGCCTTTACTGATGCCATGCTGTACCCCCCATGCTGGCTCTGTTCAACCACAGAAACGGGGTCTGGCAGTCTAGGGGGCCCAGCAGCCTGAACCAGCTTTGCAGCTGGCCCAGACTGCTGGAAAGGAACAAACACATATTTCACTGCTTCTTTGCTTTTTCCTCTTAACTGCCACATCTTCACAGAGATCATCACCAAAGGTGAAATTCTGGAGGTACGCTGGGGACTCCTGCATGACTATCGCCCTTAGCAATCCCCCAGCCTCACTCTCCACATCATCCTCCTCACTCTCACGTGAAGGAAGAGCCACCTGGGCCGGTTCAATATAGCTGTTCTGGGTGGTCTGGGTATCACAGGGAGCAGCCACAGGCACAGCATGTTCCTCCACCCTCTCCTCCTCCTTTTCATCACCACCATCCTCACTTTCTTCACCGCCACTACTCTCCCCATCATCCACCTCCACCTTACCTGGGGATTTCATGGCGGCAAACCGGTCTCCATTCACCAGCTTTTCCCGGAAAAGATTGCTCCCCTCCAGGATCTCGGCTCTCCTCTCCTCCAGCTTTTCTATCTCAGCCTTCAGGGCTGTGATTTTTTTCCTCAGGTCTGGCTTGTTCCTCCTGGACCCAGAGTTTGCCAGACTCTGAGTCCCGCGCAGGTCTTCTCTGGCAAACCTTAGCTCCTTACCACACCGCTCATACTCTGAAAAGCGTGCTGTAATGCAGGAACAGAAGGTCTCGCTGGATTCCTTGGGCCCTCTTTCTGCCCACATCTCAATGGTCTTCCTCCTCGCCTTCTTTCCACCAGATCTCTGGCTGGCACCCGTTGCCAGAGGAGCAGAGCCTGCATTGCTGCAGACTCTGCTAGATCTTCTTCCTCCGGCCAGAACATTGGCTGTTGCAGTTTTCTCTCCACTCCCCGCCAGCCTGGAAGAACGAGGAGTGGAGGCCCGAGACTCCATGCAGGGAGGCTCTCCCGAGGAGCCTGCCACACTCCTGGGATAGGCTGATGTAACACCTGCTGCTTTGCCTCTGGAAATCTGGAGGAGCTCAGAAAGGGACACACCCGCTCGCTGCACACACTGAACTTCTCTGGACTACAGGAAGTGCTCTCTGCTGACACCTCTGTCCATGTTAGGAAATGTCCAGAGCAGGATAGGTTTGCTATGGGGATTTACTCCTACTCTGGACAGTACCTGACATGGACAGAACTGGCAGCAGAGAGCACTGTGGTCAGACTGGAAAGAACTATACAACTTTCTCTGGAACATACAGCAACTGATAAGTACTGGAAGGATTAAGATTTTTTAATAAAAGTAATTTACAAATCTGTATAACTTTCTGGCACAAGTTGATTTGAAAAAAATAAAATAAAATAAAAATATGTTTCCACTGGAGTACCCCTTATAATAATGCATGTGGGGAGTAAAAGTTAGCTTGTCTGGTCCAATCCCACAGAAGAGCTACTGTAGGGAATATTGTACATAAATGTGCCAGACCACACTGTGTAGTTGCACACCGGTTAGAGTGCCCATGCTCAGTGGCGTTGCAACCCGGGTGCGGGGGGTGCGGCCCTCACCGGGTGACACCAACCTAATGGGGTGACAACAAGACGCTCCGCAGCACCCCCCCTTCCCCAGCTACACCGACACCGCCCATCTGTGCCCGACCTGCCTCCCGTCCGTCAGCACCCCCCCCCCCGGCCTTCACCTGTGCTGTGTGTGCGGTGTGTCCGTCCGTCAGCACCCCTCCGGCCTTTAGCTGCACTGTGCGCCCGTCCGTCATCACCCCCCCCTCGCCTTCCCCAGCACTGTGACCGGCCTCCGCTCCCACGTCTGCGCCGGCCTGACGTCACACCGCATGGCCGCGCAGGAGGACGTCAGTTACGTCACTCGCAGGATGGAAGGATGAGAAGGATCGCTGCACTGGATGGGTGAGTGTGTGTGTCTGTCTCTATTTCTGTCTGTGTGTGACTCTGTGTGTGTGTTTGTGTGTGTGACTCTGTGTGTGTGTGCATGTGACTGTGTGTGTGACTGTGTGTGTGTGTATGTGACTGTGTGTGTATGTGACTGTGTGTGACTGGATGAATCTGTGTGTGTGTGACTGTGTGTATGTGTAACTCTCTGTGTGTGTGTGACTGTGACTCTGTGTGTGTGTGTTTGTGCGACTCTGTGTGTTTGTGTGACTCTGCGTGTGTGACTGTGTGTGTGACTGTGTGACTCTGTGTGTGTGTCTGTCTGTGAGTGTGTGTCTCTCTGACTGTGTGTGTGTTTGTGTGTGTGTCTCTCTGTGTTGTATGTGTTTTTTTTTGTGTGTGTGTGTGTGGGGGGGGGGGGGGGGGGGGCAGTTTGAACCAGCGATCTAATGTGGGGAGACTTTGACCCATTGTGGGGAACCTGCAAGGGAACCTGCGGCCTAATGTGGGGAAACTACTACCAAATGTGTGGAGTCTATGCTACCTAATGTGGGGAGTCTATGCTACCTAATGTGGGGAAACTGCTACCTAATGTGGGGAATCTGTGCTACCAAACATGGGGAGTCTATGCTACCTTATGTGGGGAATCTGTGCTACCGAATGCGGGGAATCTATGCTACCTAATGTGAGGAAACTGCTACCTAATGTGGGGAATCTGTGCTACCTAATGTGGGGAAATTGCTACCTAATGTGGGGAATCTGTGCTACCTAATGTGGGGAAATTGCTACCTAATGTGGGGTAACTGGTACCTACCTAATGTGGGGGAACTGGTACCAAATGTGAGGAATCTATGCTGCCTAATGTGGGGAAAAGATGCTACCTAATGTGGGGAAACTGCTACCTACCTAATGTGGGGGAACTGCTGCCTACCTAATGTGGGGGAACTGCTGCCTACCTAATGCTCCCCCCCTTGGCAGTAGCACCCTCATCATCCACCAGCAACCCCCCCCCCCCCCCCAGCATTAGCACCTCCATCAGCAGATCCTGATGGTGGATGATGGCGGTGCTCCTGCCAGGAGGATGATCCTGCCTATGGATGATGGGGGTGATACTGCCAGGGGGGATGGCCAGTAGCACCCTCATCATCCTCCAGCAACACCCCCCCTAGTAGTAGCACCCCCATCCTCCACTAGCAACACCACCAATACCCCCCTCCTGTGGTAATAGCATCAGCTAACGTATGTTGAGTGGTGTTACTGCGGTTGTGGTATTATATTCAGAGGGTGCACTGTATGGCAACGTTATATTCAGAGGGCGCAGTTTGTGGTAGTATTATTAGAGATGAGCGAACTTACAGTAAATTCGATTCGTCACAAACTTCTCGGCTCGGCAGTTGATAACTTATCCTGCGTAAATTAGTTCAGCCTTCAGGTGCTCCGGTGGGCTGGAAAAGGTGGATACATTCCTAGGAAAGAGTCTCCTAGGACTGTATCCACCTTTTCAAGCCCACCGGAGCACCTGAAAGCTGAACTAATTCATGCAGGAAAAGTCATCAACTGCCGAGCCGAGAAGTTCGTGACGAATCGAATTTACTGTAAGTTCGCTCATCTCTAAGTATTATATTCAGAGGGTGCAGTGGGTGGTAGTATTATATTCAGAGGGTACAGTGTGTGGAGGTATTATATTCAGGGGTACAGTATGTGGCAGATTTTTATTCAGAGGGTACAGTGTGTGGTAGTATATTCAGTGGGTACGATGTATGCAAGGTTTATAATCAGAGTATAGTGTATAGTAGTATTATATTTAGAGGATACAGTGTCTGGCAGGTTTATAATAATACTTGTTTTCATATATAGTGTTGAGCGGCATAGGCCATATTCGAATTCGCGATATATATTCGCTAAATTTGCATTTTCGTAATATTCGCGTTTTATTTTTGCATATGTGAAAATTTGCGTATGCGAAAACTAGTATATACGAAGATTAGCATAAACCAAAATTCGCATATGCGAAAATTCGCACGCCAGTCTCACACAGTGGTATTAGAGCCTTCTTTACACCACACAAGCTGGAAGCAGAGAGGGGTGATCACTGTGATGTTTACTGTGAAAAAAAATAAAAATGAAAAAAAAAAAAAAAACGAATATTCGTAATTACGAATTTATAGTGCTATATTCGCGAATATTCGCAAATTCGCGAATATGCGATATTCGTGAATAAAATTCCCATTGCGAATATTCGCGAGCAACACTATTCATATAGAGGATGAGAATGCGCTGACATAGTGAGGAGACGTCTGGGCGTCACATTCTGCAGAGAGAAGATGTAGCAGGAACAAGTCCTGGCGGTATGTACCATCTGAATTGATGTGATATCTATTGATTTGGTTAGTAATGTAGTTGCCTAATGATTTTAATGTTGTCCAATGCTATACAGCTGATCAGTTTGCAGGTTACCTGGCCGATTAGGCTTAGGTAACCCTGACTGCAGGGACGGAAGGGGTTAAAGCAGGGAACCAGGGGTTATCCCTCCCACTTTGTGATGTGCCTGGGAGGGGAGTATGGGATACGCCCAGAGGCTATATCCTATCCCTCCCTTCCCTGTATCACCCTCTTTGGACTCACCACCATCTGAAGGTCCCACTCGCCCTCCCTGCCTTCTTTCTGTGTTGTAATATTGTGTTATTTGGCCGCGAGTCCTATTGTGGGGCTCTGCGGTCCCTGTTACCCCTTTTTCTAAAAACACGTCTATTTACCTTTCATCTTACAGTACTATTGTCACAGGCTTGTTATTTTGCATTTTGTAGTGTTTTGTGCTTTCCTACTCAGGTCCTTTGAAGTCAAAGCTGGCGTGAAGAGATCGTCTGTGGATGGAAAGGGGCCGTTGGCATTCATGCCGTCATGGACACGGCGGGGCATACTGCTTCGGCTTGAAGCCATGAGAGTTTGGAGTTACTGTTTAATGTTACTGCTATGCAGTGGTTATAGTTAATTATACGGTTATATTTTAATAAACGAGCTGTGACCATCACCCAGCCCACGAAAATATGGAACAGTGTGCAGTGTTTTATTTAATGGGAGAAGGGGAGGGACGTGGGTTCTATTACACAGTGGTTGTTCCATGCAGTCATACCATCTGGTGCAGTAGACTGGACACTTGTGCTTTGTTGCTGTCTTTGTTGTTTTTCCACAGTATGATCTCTGCAAATTTCATTATTTTGGATGTAAGCATTTTAGAAAACAATTTACAGAGTAAAGAAAGTTTCCACAGTCTCTTCATATGTAAAAGAGGCAAAAAGCAGACAATTCTTTGTAGAAACAGATTATTCTGTTTTGTAACAGTTTTTTGTGCTAATCATTCAGAAACAGAAGCCTGGAGAACCGCAACAAAACAGGAGAAAATAAGAAAACAGGTGCTTATAGAAAGAAAATAAATCTACAAAAGTACTACGCTGAAAGATGGTACAAAAACCAACATCTTGGAATCTTATCTTATAAAAAAAAAAGCAAATCCTAATTCCTTTCATTCCTAATAGAAATTTGACAAAAGTTTTTTTTTTTCCCTATTTTTTTGGCATGGCATTTAACGCATTGCATGCCGTAACGCAACACAGTTTGCATCATCATGGTTTGTAACAGGTTAAATGTCAAGTTAATATCTACTACAGCTGTAATGTGATATCATACAAACTAAATGGACACTGTCAGTTTCAAACACTTCTTATATATATATTGTACATCTTGGCAAAATATGAACCTTTCTCATATACTTCAAATGAAAATTGTATTTCCCTTTTATATAAATCATGGCTTATAAAAAATAAAAAAACACTAGGGCCCCCATACCATCCAGAACTTAATCCTGTTTGGCTGCAGCATCACTTTTGTCCCAGCTGAAGTACAGGCAGGGACAAAGTCCAGTAAATGAGGGTTGGACTAACACTACTCTGTGCTCACTCCTGTCCTGTCAGCCTTCAGCAGAGAGGAGGGGGTTACAGAGCTTTCAGTGATTGTATAAAGATACCCAGTACACAGGGAGGAAGAGGAGTCATGCAGAGTGAGGACATGCCCCCTCCGAAGCACAGAATGACAAACCAAGTGAGCAACAGAAAGAAGGTATTTGTAAGAAAAATAGGTGCTAGACACATAAACTGATATGTACATGATTAGGTAGTGAGTAACATATGATTTTTATTATTATTATTATTATTTTATGTGACAGGTATGCTTTAAGCGGCCATAAAAATTCCTCCATTAGGCTCAGTGTTACGCCTAGCGCTCCGGGTCCCCGCTCCTCCCCGGAGCGCTCACGGCGTCTCTCTCCCTGCAGCGCCCCGGTCAGTCCCGCTGACCGGGAGCGCTGCACTGTCGTGGCCGTCGGGGATGCGATTCGCACAGCGGGACGCGCCCGCTCGCGAATCGCATCCCAGGTCACTTACCCGTCCCGGTCCCCTGCTGTCATGTGCTGGCGCGCGCGGCTCCGCTCTCTAGGGCGCGCGCGCGCCAGCTCTCTGAGACTTAAAGGGCCAGTGCACCAATGATTGGTGCCTGGCCCAATTAGCTTAATTGGCTTCCACCTGCTCCCTGGCTATATCTGATCTCCTCCCTTGCACTCCCTTGCCGGACCTTGCCGCCTGCCCCCGACCTTCTGCTACGTCTGACCTTGCCTCTGCCTAGTCCTTCTGTCCCACGCCTTCTCAGCAGTCAGCGAGGTTGAGCCGTTGCTAGTGGATACGACCTGGTTGCTACTGCCGCAGCAAGACCATCCCGCTTTGCGGCGGGCTCTGGTGAAAACCAGTAGCCTCTTAGAACCGGTCCACTAGCACGGTCCACGCCAATCCCTCGCTGACACAGCGGATCCACAACCCGTAAGCCGAATCGTGACACTCAGGCTCCAATGTGACATGGTAGTCAGGGGGTTTAAAAGTCTTGATAACGTTTGATAATCTCAGCTGATGATATCATCCAGAGTGTTGTCGGACACATGGTTTGATGGATCCGCTGTAGGGTATAAGTGGATGTGATGGTAATGGTGTGACATTGTTGGCAGCATCATAAGAGTGTTGACATAATTCTTGGCACTGTCAATAAAGTTGCTTAACTTATTCCATTCAAGACCCCAGAACAGGAAGTGATGTCACAAAACAAGGACTTACAAAAAAAATCCTATAACGTTTATTATTTCATATATGGGATTGTATGAGGGCTAATTTTTTGCACTGCAATCTCTATTTTGTTTTTACCATTTTTGTTTTGATGAGATTTTGTTTTATCACTTTTTAATTAATTTTTCTCATATATGAAGCGACCAAAAATCAGCAATTCTGGATTTTTGTTTTTTGTTTAGATCATTCAACGGCGATACCATACGTTTTCGTTTATTTTTATTTACATTATTTTATTTGAAAAATGGGGAAGGGGAAGCTTTTACTAGGAGAGAGGCTTATTTACATTTATTAAAACTTTTATCCCCATAGGGGACTATCACATGCAATCTTTCAAATGCAAATACTATTCACTGATCAGTGTTATCGGTGCTCTGCTTATACAGGCGTATCCGACGGCACATAGGAGTGACCTCCAGCCGTGATGTTAACTGATCAGGACCCTGCAGTCAGAGATGCGGAGGTTCCGATCAGCCCCCCTATCCGACCGGCAACATTAGTTTAACACTTTTAGAAGTCGCAGTCGACATCTGAAGGGTTAATGCCCAATACTGGTGATCATGCCAAGTAAATTCACCCTGGCAGAGATTTTCTTTTTTCACCCTGGCAGACAATTTTCATAATAAATTTAGACGTATATAAAACTATGACAAAGGAGCAGTGCTGAAAGGACATCTACCTTATCGGAAACCTGTCATCCCTCAGAGCGTAAATCCTCTTAATAATCTAGCCATGTCCGTATGGCTTCCTTCCAGCAATCCTCCGCCTCTATTTCATGATGATATTCACAGTTTCGTGATCCTGTTGAATATTTCGCCTTTCTGGAAACATAGATCAGTTTCAGGATTTCATTACAATTATCTTTTTCATCTTTTTTTTTTTGGTTTTAATTTTTTTATCTTGTTATGTTGTTTCTGAGAATATACTGTTTCCAAATGATGAGTTTTTATTCCATTTCCTTAGTTAATCTCACCGTGTCAGGTTGGTTTTGGTCTCGGTGTGATAAAATTATTTACAGTTTCACGATCACATTGAATACTCCGCCTTTCAAGAAAACATAGATCAGTTTCAAATTTCATTACAATTATCTCTCCTCAGCCGAAGTTTTTCCTCTAAAGACTTTTTTTTTTTTCATTTTCTTCCTTGGTTTGATTTACTGTCACTAAATTGTGAGATTATTTAGTTTTCTCTCCAAAGAAAATTAACGTGATTAAATTGGCCATCTGCTTACTCTGTAGAATCTTATGGGAACACGTTTCAGTTCTGAAGGACTCCGCTCGGAGCCTACCCGCTTGTGAAATGGCATGTCATTTGTCATCTGTGTTCTGTACATCACAGCCAATGGGATTTGTCACATCATTTGTAACATCACCTCTCATTTTCTGTTTTAGCAAAATAGTTACATGAAATTTACACCCCTTTGTAATATAATATTGCAACAATCCAGGAAGGAATTATTTGTATATATACTCTGGACTTCCTTAAAATTGGTAAAGGAGGGATTATCCTATGGGGTGTTTTTTGTTTTTTATTCTTTCAATAGATTTTAATAGCCTGTGTGAGTTAGTTAAGTTAACCCTTCAGTGTGGTAACAAGATTATTTTAGTGCTCTCATTTGTTATTGAGCCCATGAGTGTCCCCTCCATGGTCCACAACTCTTTCCGATTCTCTCCATTATATTGAGGGACAAGACCAGAGCTGGGCTGTTCACAAGCAGTAATTATTATCTTTCTCTCCCTTATTTATTTGGTAAATCACAGGGCAGCACCTATACCTCTCTACAATTCCATGACATAGTGCTGGAGAAAGTGCACTCGACTGATCAGGCTGGCACTGTGCCGGGGGATGATTTATAGTATACTACTTCAGATAACATAATTGATGGACTGGCTTAAAAAATTGCTATACGAACAAAAACAGAGACAGCATCACAGCAAGACATCACAAAAGCAGACCTGGTCTAAGTAGTGAACTGCTGCTGGTGATGGCAAAAAGCTAAAGGGAGATGGGATGTTATATTCTTACCTGTCTCGACTCAAGTGCCACCTCCATTGTCCGTTCAGCGCTTCGATATAGCCAACCTAAGTCATGGCATTGTAGAGAGGTGTAGGTGCTCAGGAAGTGAGAGGGACGGCCAATCATCTGTCTCTCCTGCTCTCGCAACTCCCGGCAGCAGAGAATTTAAATTATGCAGCTGTTTTATCCTCCATGTTTCCAAGATAGAGATTTATTCCTTTTACTAGTGTCCCTTATCCCTGTGATTTCCCTGACATTCTGCTGCTGTTCTGTGCTTCTGCGACCTGACTATTTGCCTGTGCCCTTACCATTCTCCTGTCTGCTGAATTTGTACTGTTCCACTCTCTAGGTTTAACCTATTGCCTGTCCTGACTTTGTTTGCCTCTGATTTTACTTTGCTGCCTTCTTGCTTCTGACTTTCTTGCTTGTTCCTATTTACTTTTTATTTGCTGATTTAGTACTGTATATGCAGTTGTGGTGGCCCAGAATGCGAGATGTTACCCCGTACCCTTGCTTCCCTGTCAGGCAGCCTCCTTCAGTGTCCCCAGGGTCCCTTGCACCTGTATCCCCCTGTACATTTGTTCTGAAACGTATTGTATTATAAAATGTGTTGTATCTTTAAGATGTTATGTCATGTGATTGTTCCCCAGGAGCTATCAGTGACCAGGTGATCCCAAGAGTGACCTATGGGCTCACTGCTAGTCTCCCCCACATAAGCCCTGGGTAGAGCTTCTCTCTCTTTGAGCTCTGCTCTTCTGCTAAGCTGAGGTTCAGTGCAGTCGTCTAGTGTGTGTCCAGAGTGTATGAGGCCTCAAAGTCAAGTCCTGCAGCCACCATCAATTCAAGTAAGCTAAAGTCGCAGCTTTAGGAGTCATGTCAAGTCAGTCCCAGTCATCTGTCAAGTCAGTGTGGTCTGCATTCAATTGTCCAGTCCTACTACAAGTCCCAGCAAGCCCTTAAGGTCTCTGCGTCACTGGTCACCTCCTTGTGCCCTGGCTGAACTGTATAGATTTTACCATCTGTCTACCCTCAGTAAAGCTACCGTTGTCCGTAACTTGGCGTCGGAGTCTTTATTGCCCCGTGCCTAGCCCAGGATCCAGCTGTATACCTTCTAGTGGTTTTAGGCTAAAGCACACCCTGGCATCATGAATACAAGGGGTTAATGCCATCTGCCCCTAGGGTAACAACATCTGGCCTCATCACACCCAGCTACCACACCGTGTTCAATTGACCTGGATGATTTGACACTTCTCGATGTCCTAGCTCTCAGACCATCGTAGGGACTGCTGCCTAGTTCGAGACTGCCGTTTAGGCAGGGACAGTAATTTGGAGCTACATCTAGGTTGCGCTGCTCCCTACCGATCTGTGACGGGGAAAGGGAATTACAGCAAGTAAGGGGTTACAATACAAAATCAAGCCTGGTCTCCTCCGGAGAGGGTAGAAAGGCTCCACTTACATTCACATAGTACAGGCTCTCTCCTGCGCATAACACTAGCTAATCCCTGCCCCCACGTTATGTGTTCCATCTTGGTGTCACTGCTATTAGAGAATAACTGGCAGTAAACTGCAAATTCAATGGAAGTAGGACCCCTAGTGGCTGAACGTTTGAAGTCAACAGGTGTCAAACTAATGGATGTGATCTTAGAAAAGCAATAAATCTTTAATTATACTTACATTACCCATTCCTTACTGATCCCCCACTGGTCAAGTCTGGCCTCTTTGCTGCTTCTCTGTTTACACCGACACCACCACAGTCATAGTAATAGTAACAGCAGTTCAAAAAATAAAGATTAGCGAAAATACAACAGAAACCATAGTTTTGCCTCTTGGGTTTATTTCTTTGACTTGATTTGTGACTAGTGTCATGGGTCACATACCAGATAGAGATCCCACAAAACTGTAATTAATTTGGGTCTGACAAAATGTGGAGTCTAAGGTATTAGCAGTAACCATGCTGCAGATCAATGACGTGGTCAAAAGGGGTGGTCTTCACGGAACTAAGGACATGAGAGCGAGGGCTTCAGAAGCAGGCTGAGGCCAGAATCCAAAACTAGAACTACATATTCAAAGAAGTCGATGCCCAAATAATTGACAGAACTGCTACTGGTCAAAAACAAATCCAAAATCTAGGTCAAACTATAAATCTGTAAATAGGCTCGATCCAGGTACCTCAATCACTTTGCAGTGTCCAGCTGATTCAAAGGTGTCGAACTTTATGCAGATAACCACAAGAAAAAAGAAGGTTGCGACCTAAATCTGTAGAGCTGCTGGAGAGACACTTATTTATATGTAATTTAAAGGGGGTTGTCCAGGGAAAAAATGGCTGGGAGTTGAATAAAATAACAAACAAGCTACCGTATATACTCGAGTATAAGCCGAGTTTTTCAGCACGATTTTTCGTGCTGAAAACACCCCCCTCGGCTTATACTTGAGTGAACTCTCCACCCGCAGTGGTCTTCAACCTGCGGACCTCCAGAGGTTTCAAAACTACAACTCCCAGCAAGCCCGGGCAGCCATCGGCTGTCCGGGCTTGCTGGGAGTTGTAGTTTTGAAACCTCCGGAGGTCCGCAGGTTGAAGACCACTGCGGCCTTCGACATCATCCAGCCCCCTCTCGCCCCCCTTTAGTTCTGTACAGTACTCACCTCCGCTCGGCGCTGGTCCGGTGCTGCAGGACTGTCCGGAGAGGAGGTGGTCCGGTGGGATAGTGGTTCCGGGCTGCTATCTTCACCGGGGAGGCCTCTTCTAAGCGCTTCGGGCCCGGCCCCAGAATAGTCACGTTGCCTTGACAAGGCAACGCCTCTATTCCGGGCCGGAAGCGCGGAGAAGAGGCGCCCCCAGTGAAGATGGCAGCCCGGAACCACTATCCCACCGGACCACCTCCTCTCCGGACAGCCCTGCAGCACCGGACCAGCGCTGAGCGGAGGTGAGTACTGTACAGAACTAAAGGGGGACGAGAGGGGGCTGGATGATGTCGAAGGCCGCAGTGGTCTTCAACCTGCGGACCTCCGGAGGTTTCAAAACTACAACTCCCAGCAAGCCCGGACAGCCGATGGCTGCCCGGGCTTGCTGGGAGTTGTAGTTTTGAAACCTCTGGAGGTCCGCAGGTTGAAGACCACTGAGGGCGGATGATGAGAAGAGGATGATGAAGGGGGGGGTGGGATGATGACAAGAGGATGATGAAGGGGGGGTGTGGGATGATGAAGGGGGGTGGGGATGATGACAAGGGGATGATGAAGGGGGTGTGTGAGATGATGACAAGGGGATGATGAAGGGAGGTGGGGATGATGACAAGGGGATGATGAAGGGGGGTGGGGATGATGACAAGGGGATGATGAAGGGGGGTGGGGATGATGACAAGGGGATGATGAAGGGAGGATGTGTGGGATGATGACAAGGGGATGATGACAGGTGATGATGATGAGGGTCTGGATGATGACACGCGGTGATGATGATGAGGATGTTAATGACGGGTCTGGATGATGACAGGGGGGGGATGATGTATTTCCCACCCTAGGCTTATACTCGAGTCAATAACTTTTCCTGGGATTTTGGGTTGAAATTAGGGGTCTCGGCTTATACTCGAGTATATACGGTATACTAACCTGGACCCCACAGGAGCTGCCCCATAAGCCAATCAGTGGCTTCCTTAATCAATGATTAGCTGAGCAAGACAGTTCTTGTGGAATTGGCACATCACAGAAACAAGATAGAAGTGGTGACCAGTGGTGGACCGGAAGCATTAGTATGGTAGCTATGGGGGGTGGGGGGGGTTGTTGAGGCAGGTGAGTTTAACTAGTTTATTATTTTTCACCACCCCCAGCATTGTAGAAAATATTTTTAACCCTGACAACCCCATTAAAAGTGAACATGCATATATTCTGCATAGAAGGAAAGTGGAACCTCAGAGTCATTTTATTTGTCAGGCCCAAAGAAACCCAATCGGGCACTTGGAGTAGGCACAATAATAAATATTTTTGATCAACTCCCCCTCCCCCTTTCATTGTGCTCAGCATTTTTGTTGTAATGAATATTAATAAATAGATACTAAAATTTCACAACCTAAAGAACTGTGAACATGTCATAAACACCAATGGCTGATATATAGTCACAGTGATAATTGGAAAATATCTGTAGATCAAATATGGCTATTAGTCCATGCATAGAATACTGAACATTTACATGTAACGTAATGTGAGAAATAATTGTTAAGGTCATCGAGTATCAGTTAGCTTTCTAGTTATGAATTCTTATTTGCGGCTCTATCATGTACATACAATGTATTCTGCAATACTGTAGAATCTAATAACTACTGTATAATAATATAATACATAATTATGAGATCACAACTTCTTGTTATTACTAATTGTTTATGTAGTCAGCTAGCAACGATCAAAGATTCCACAAAAGAATACCTGCCATGTAAGCTACCTCCAACCAGACCACCTATGTACCCCAAAGTATGTTTCGCACTAGGACTACTTCAGGCCCCCTGATGAAGCCCTAGTGTGAAACATATGTTGGAGTACGTAGGTGGTCTGGTTGCAGGTAGCATACATGGCAGGTACTCTTTAGTTTTCTGTCTCTAGTGTACTAGAGCTATTATCCTTTATATGGTGCATTGTATTTGACTTGAAAGTTTTCTTTATTTACATTTTGGTATCCAGCAGTCCTGTAGTTCCAGCGTTTGTCTGATATTAATTTCCGCTGTGACCCTTTTACATCATTTGTTCTCAAATTCGTCTGTATGTAACCATCATATGTACCCTGTGATTACCACCTTCTCTTCTGTGACTCCTCTGCTTATGCTTTTTTAATGTTTTTATGTATATTGATTAATAAAGTTTTTGTATTAGTTTGTGATAAGTCTTAGTGACTGGTGTTCTTTTTTTTTTTTGTGGGGGGGGGGGTTAATTTATATTATGTCCCAGTCTTGCTTATTCTCTGCCCATTTTTTTTTTTAAATGTTGATCATACAGAGTTTTCATTGTAGCGTTTCTCAGAAGTGAGACCCGGTCTGATTAAAACTTTTTGACATGCCATTTATTGCACCCAAGGTATTACCAGCTAGCCTGTACTGTCACTCCTATTCTCCTTGTGGACACCACATATATTAAAGGGGTACTCTTGAGCACGGTTCTAAAATTGAAACACCAGGTGAAACAGAAAAGCTCATCTCACGATTTGGACAGTAGTATCCCTTATTTGTATACCAGCAGGTACAATCAAAGCCCTGTGAATACTTGCCAAATCATAATGGTCATCAATATCAGATGCCAAAGTCCCAAAATGTACTTTATCATGCACACAGGAAGAATGCCGATCAACCTGAGCAATGGTAGAGTCCATCTTACAGTCAATAGCTTCCATACATGCACCCAACACTTGAACATCAGACCTCAAATCGGAGGAAATTCTAATGTAAGTTTTACAAACTTCAAGAAAAAGTTATAAATATTATATCAGACCGCTTGGTTAAAACTCTATAGTAAAGTGGATACAAACATGTATTGTAATCAGATATAATAAAAATAATACATAGAAGATAAGAAATGGAAATTAGAGAATATAGATTAAATCGTACAAGCCACAGGGCCCTTGTGGGAATCACCACTTCATTAACCTAGTTGCCTTTTTAAAGAAGAAATCCAGTCTGCAGGATAGGTATTAAATGTCTGATCGCAGGGTGTCCGACTGCTGGGGTCTTCCATGTGGAGCCCCGACTTGGCCCTGGTTGAGCTGCTGTGTGTGATGTTTCGCACACAGCAGGTCAGCTACTCCATTTATCTCTACAGGAGAGGAGGAGACCTCTCCCATAGAGATGAATGGAGGGGTCCTGTGTCCCAGCGTTCGGACACCCCGATCAGACATTTATCCCCTATCCTGCCAATAGGTAATACATTTCTAAGCACTGAACATCTTCTTTAATACCTATAAATTATGAAGAAATTTTTTTTTCACAGAAGACACTGATGACAGTCCTCTGACACAATAGACGCAAATATACCATGCCACTCGCAGTTAATATTCAAATAAAATATAAGAGTACTGCCAGGATACATACAGCACCAGCTATAGACAAATATCTGGCACACGGACAACTCACAATGCCCTACGCGTTTCGGTACACCAGTCTTGATGACCTCATCAGGGGCTGCATATAGTGTGTGTCCATAGACAATTCAAAACAGAGGACTGTATATTTACACACCAGTCCCCTATAGCATTAGGATCATATAGGTCATATATAGCTGCAGATACATAAAGGGCTGCCAATACAGTCACAGCCCTTAATGATATTAAGGCAATCTTATTTTGCTGCAGAATTTTAAGCTGCTCGTTCAGTTTAGACACCATACACAATCTCTGTTCCGTACCATATAAAGCTGTTTTATAATATTACGTTTATTTCAGTCTTCTTTTGATCTTTTAAAGAACACAAACCTATTGTCGAGGCACGTGGTCTACCTTTATTTGACTTATTTCATGTTGTCTGGAATTAACCTTTCGAGGTGTGATTATCCTTGAAGCGTTGTTTTGTTGTGATGCTCCGGCGAACATTTTAGATTCTAAACCATTATTTAGGCCAGCAATTTTATCGCTCCTCCAGCAGCAGTCAGATAAGACAAGTTTTAAAAATAATGTATTCACAATGAGGTTTTTTGTTTAGCACAAAAGGTATCAATTTCTGGCATTGATTCTTGTAAGTGTAACGGGGCTGTTTTACTGACAAGGAAAATGCTAATAATTGCCAATTTATTCATACGTTCGCATGAGCCAAACAACATAGGGGAAGACTTATCAAAACCTGTCCAGAAGAAAAGTTGCCCAGTTGCCCATAGCAACCAATCAGATCACTTCTTTCATTTTTAACAAGGCCTCTGCAAAATGAAAGAAGTGATCTGATTGGTTGCTATGGGCAACTGGGTAACTTTTCCTTTGCACAGGTTTTGATAAATCTCCCCCATGAGTTTAAACAAAAGAAGCTCAAGAATTGTTATTTTATGAGGAGGACAATACCTAATCTGTCTTGTGGCGACATTCCTGTTAAAGTGTACCTGTCGTTAACAAAAAACTTTTATATTATGTAGATAATACTATTATATGTATATTTGTAGTATACATTGGTTAAAAAAAATGTGTATTTTTGGATGAAAAAATTCTGTTATTGCAGCTATTGTCTGTGTACTTAGTCTGCCTAATACACCCCCCTCCTGACTGTATAATCCCACCCATCACCTGACAGTCCCACCCATTATTCAAATTAAGTTCACGCCAATCTGACCGATTCCCTGAATTGTCAAACAAACTATAAACTAGTGTTGCTCGCGAATATTCGCAATACAAATTTTATTCGCGAATATCGCATATTCGCGAATTCGCGAATATTCGCAAATATAGCACTATATATTCGTAATTACGAATATTCATTTTTTTTATTTTTATTTTTTTCACAGTACACATCACAGTGATCATCCCTCTCTGCTTCCAGCTTGTGTGGTGTAAAGAAGACTAATACTACTGTGTGAGACTGGTGTGCGAATTTTGGCATATGCGAAAAATAGCATATGCTCATTTTCACATATGCGAATTTTTGCTTGTGCAAGTTTTTGTATATGAAAATTTTCGCATATGTTAATTTTCGTATACGCGAATATTTGCATATGCGAAAATAAAACGCGAATATTCGCGAATATATGACGAATATTCGTTCATATATTCGCGAATAATCGCGAATTCGAATATGGCCTATGCCGCTCAACACTACTATAAACCCTCATATCTCAGGAACAGGAGGGGGCATATCAAGAATCTGTAAACAGGTGTGTGATTAGGGCACCGTAAGCTAGCTAATGATTAGTGTTGAGTGCGAATATTCGAAATGCAAATTTTTACTGCGAATATAGGCACTTTCGCGTATATTTAGAATATAGTGATATATATATATACGTAATGATGAATATTCGTTTTTTTCTTCAAATATGCGAACATATTCAAATATTTGTGAATATGCAAATATTCGTGAATATCGGCACTTCCAGTCAGAGGACACTGATCCCTCCCTTCTTTTAGGTGAAAGATATAATCGCGCATGCGCACTATGTGAATTTCGCAAACATAGGACGAATATTCGTCCATATATTCGCAAAATATTGCAAATTCGAATATGGCCCCTGCCGCTCATCACTCCAATTGACAATGATATCTCTTTTTTTTTTTTTTTTGCCACAGGTCCTCTTTAAGAGAAGAAACCACAAGAAGGGATCAGATGTCTTAAATCAGAATCTATTTCTAGCAGTGAAAGGAAATCAAAGTACGTGGAAATTCATCAATATGTGACCTTTTATCAGCAGTCAGCATTCATGGACTAATGACAAGTATACATCAAACAGCATTTTAAGAGCATAACGGAGGTTATTCAGCTATTATTTACCATCACAGCCGCCATTTGAAAGCTTCAATTACACTTCCGACCAGAGCACTGGTACATAGAATATCTGTGCTGCGGGGTCACATCGATGTGATGTATGTTCCCAATTACCACGTAATTCCCTAATGTTAACATTGCAGTATAATGCCTTCATGGTTTGTTAATTGCTACCTAAATCATGGTATCCATTAAATCTATCAATTAAAATTCATTATTTTAGTTGTCATGTATTTACCAATACACCTTCTCCAATATATTATCAGTTCTGATAGCTCTAATTTATTAACATATAATTGATAGGGTTGCCTACAGTGCACTGACAGCCTAATGCAATTTACTGAAGCACACTGAGGCCGATTTTAGACCTGCGGTATTTGCTGTGGGAAATCCTCAGAAAATACAGCAATGGATTTAAAGTGTACCTGTCATTAGCAAACACGTTTTATACAATGTAGAAAATAACATTATGGCCCTCATTTACTATTGCAAACTCGACATGTTTTGTCAGGTTGTGCACCAGATTCTGTCGCATTGCGCCCAAAATTCTGTCTGTGCCAGATTTTGTGCCAGAATTTGCACCAGAAATGAAAAAACCCAGACTAACTCTCCATTTTGCTAAGAAAACATTTTCACAAAAACCCAACACATTTACAAAGGTTTCCACAGAAAATGTGGAGGATTTGAGCTGAGGAAAACCACACAGATCGGAGCAGGTGTAAAAAAAAAAAGCAAAATGTAGGGAAAGTTGAAAATGTAGGGAAACCTTAGTAAATACCGTGGAAAATAAATTGTAGGGAATTAAAACCCACAAAGAAACCTACACAACACTCTTAGTAAATGAGGGCCAATATGTATATTTGTAACATACATTGGTTAAAAAATGTGTATATTTGTGTCCCTGCAGCCATTGCCTGTGTGTCCCTGTGAGGAGAACAAATACACAAAGTATGGGTGGACAAGCAGGGCTCTGTGCACTGAAGTCAAGTGGGGATCTGTGCACTGAGGACACGCTGGGCTCTGTGCAGTGAGGACAAGCGGGGCTCTGTACACTGAGGACAAGCAGGGCTCTGTGCAATGAAGTCAAGCGGGGATCTGTGCACTGAGGACACGCTGGGCTCTGTGCAGTGAGGACAAGCGGGGCTCTGTGCACTGAGGACAAGCAAGGCTCTGTGCAGTGAGGACAAGCTGGGGTCTGTACACTGAGGACAAGCAGGGCTCTGTACACTAAGGACAAGCAGGGTTCTGCGCACTGAGGACAAGCAGGGCTCTGTGCACTGAGGACAAGCAGGGCTCTGTACACTGAGGACAAGCAGGGCTCTGTGTACTGAGGACAAGCAGGGCTCTGTGCACTGAGGACAAGCAAGGCTCTGTGCACTGAGGCAAGCTGGGCTCTGTGCAGTGAGGACAAGCAAGGCTCTGTGCAGTGAGGACAAGCTGGGGTCTGTGCACTGAGGACAGGCAGGGCTCTGTACACTAAGGACAAGCAGAGCTCTGTACACTGAGGACAAGCAGAGCTCAGGACAATAAGGACAAGCAGAGCTCTGTGCACTGAGGACAAGCAGGGCTCTGTACACTGAGGAAAAGCAGGGCTCTGTACACTGAGGACAAGCAGGGCTCTGTGCACTGAGGACAAGCAGGGCTCTGTGTACTGAGGACAAGAAGGGCTCTGTGCACTGAGTACAAGCGGCACAAAAAGACAGGAGGGGCTCAACCTAGTGCAAGCGGGGTGCTATCCAGTGAAAAAACAACAGAATGTCTAAACCAGAAAAAGCCATCACTGATAAATGGTAGCACACCCAGTATGATTAATTGAAAATGTTTATTGATACAAAAAATACATTAGAACATGCAGTTGCACACAGGAAAGAAATTAAAAGCAATAAAATCTCTGGCTAACTAAAGCCAGCACACAACTAGGGGAGGGGCCATGAACCCCCTCTCCTACCTGACACCCGTCCTCAGTAATACAATCAACGACCTACGTGTCGGGTCTGCGGATCATATACAAAGAACAGGAATGCAGAAAGCAATGATATCAATAAGGGGTATGTATCACAATAATGATATAACTAGTGTTCAGCGGCATAGGCCATATTCGAATTCGCGAATATTCGCGAATATATGGACGAATATTCGCGCATATTCGTTATATTCTCGTTTTATTTTCGCATATGCGTAACTTCGCGTATGCGAAAATAAACATATGTGAATATTAGCATATGCAAAATTAACACATGCGAAAATTCGCATATGCGAAAAGTAGCATATGCTAATTTTCGCTTATGCGAATTTTCGCACGCCAGTCTCACACAGTAGTAATACAGCCTTCTTTACACCACACAAGCTGGAAGCAGAGAGGGATGATCACTGTGATGTGTACTGTGAAAAAAAAAAAAAAAAAAAAAAACGAATATTCGTAATTACGAATATATAGCGCTATATTCGCGAATTTCGCGGATTCGCGAATATGCGATATTCGCGAATAATATTCCAATTGCGAATATTCGTGAGCAACACTAGATATAACCAATAGTGTTGCTCGCGAATATTCGCAATTCGAATATTATTCGCGAACATCGCATATTCGCGAATTCGCGAATTTCGCGAATATAGCGCTATATATTCGTAATTACGAATATTGTTTTTTTTTTTTGTTGTTTTTTTGTTTACAGTACACATCACAGTGATCATCCCTCTCTGCTTCCAGCTTGTGTGATGTAAAGAAGGCTCTAATACTACTGTGTGAGATTGGCATGCGAAAATGCGCATATGCGAAAATTAGCATATGCTAATTTTGTATATGTTAATTTTTTTATATGTTAATTTTCGTATATGTTATTTTCGCACACGCGAATTTTCGTATATGCGAACATAAAACGAGAATATTACGAATATGCGAATATATGGCGAATATTTGTCCATTATATTCGCGAATATTCGCGAATTCGAATATGGCCTATGCCGCTCAACACTAATAACCAACCATACACTAACTGACTGCAACATTGCACTGTGCTAGGTTACCACACAGACCAGACATCAAGGGCCAAATGAAGGTGGAAGAGTGAAGGAGGACGGGGTCACCAGATACCCACGCGTTCCGTTGCACACAAGGGCAACTTCCTCAGGGATCCTGAGGAAGTTGCCCTTGTGTGGCAACGGAACGCGTGGGGATCTGGTGACCCCGTCCTCCTAGACATTCTGAGTACAAGCGGGGCTCTGTGCACTGAGGACAAGCAGAGCTCTGTATACCAAGGACAAGCAGGGCTCAGTACACTGAGGACAAACGGGGCTCTGTACACCGAAGACAAGCAGGGCTCTGTACACTGAGGACAAGCAGGGCTCTGTGCACTGAGGACAAGCAGGGCTCTGTGTACTGAGGACAAGAAGGGCTCTGTGCACTGAGTACAAGCGGCACAAAAAGACAGGAGGGGCTCAACCTAGTGCAAGCGGGGTGCTATCCAGTGAAAAAACAACAGAATGTCTAAACCAGAAAAAGCCATCACTGATAAATGGTAGCACACCCAGTATGATTAATTGAAAATGTTTATTGATACAAAAAATACATTAGAACATGCAGTTGCACACAGGAAAGAAATTAAAAGCAATAAAATCTCTGGCTAACTAAAGCCAGCACACAACTAGGGGAGGGGCCATGAACCCCCTCTCCTACCTGACACCCGTCCTCAGTAATACAATCAACGACCTACGTGTCGGGTCTGCGGATCATATACAAAGAACAGGAATGCAGAAAGCAATGATATCAATAAGGGGTATGTATCACAATAATGATATAACTAGTGTTCAGCGGCATAGGCCATATTCGAATTCGCGAATATTCGCGAATATATGGACGAATATTCGCGCATATTCGTTATATTCTCGTTTTATTTTCGCATATGCGTAACTTCGCGTATGCGAAAATAAACATATGTGAATATTAGCATATGCAAAATTAACACATGCGAAAATTCGCATATGCGAAAAGTAGCATATGCTAATTTTCGCTTATGCGAATTTTCGCACGCCAGTCTCACACAGTAGTAATACAGCCTTCTTTACACCACACAAGCTGGAAGCAGAGAGGGATGATCACTGTGATGTGTACTGTGAAAAAAAAAAAAAAAAAAAAAAACGAATATTCGTAATTACGAATATATAGCGCTATATTCGCGAATTTCGCGGATTCGCGAATATGCGATATTCGCGAATAATATTCCAATTGCGAATATTCGTGAGCAACACTAGATATAACCAATAGTGTTGCTCGCGAATATTCGCAATTCGAATATTATTCGCGAACATCGCATATTCGCGAATTCGCGAATTTCGCGAATATAGCGCTATATATTCGTAATTACGAATATTGTTTTTTTTTTTTGTTGTTTTTTTGTTTACAGTACACATCACAGTGATCATCCCTCTCTGCTTCCAGCTTGTGTGATGTAAAGAAGGCTCTAATACTACTGTGTGAGATTGGCATGCGAAAATGCGCATATGCGAAAATTAGCATATGCTAATTTTGTATATGTTAATTTTTGTATATGTTAATTTTCGTATATGTTATTTTCGCACACGCGAATTTTCGTATATGCGAACATAAAACGAGAATATTACGAATATGCGAATATATGGCGAATATTTGTCCATTATATTCGCGAATATTCGCGAATTCGAATATGGCCTATGCCGCTCAACACTAATAACCAACCATACACTAACTGACTGCAACATTGCACTGTGCTAGGTTACCACACAGACCAGACATCAAGGGCCAAATGAAGGTGGAAGAGTGAAGGAGGACGGGGTCACCAGATACCCACGCGTTCCGTTGCACACAAGGGCAACTTCCTCAGGGATCCTGAGGAAGTTGCCCTTGTGTGGCAACGGAACGCGTGGGGATCTGGTGACCCCGTCCTCCTAGACATTCTGAGTACAAGCGGGGCTCTGTGCACTGAGGACAAGCAGAGCTCTGTATACCAAGGACAAGCAGGGCTCAGTACACTGAGGACAAACGGGGCTCTGTACACCGAAGACAAGCAGGGCTCTGTACACTGAGGACAAGCAGGGCTCTGTACACTGAGGACAAGCAGAGCTCTGTACACCGAGGACAAGCGGGGCTCAGTACACTGAGGACAAACGGGGCTCTGTACACCGAAGACAAGCAGGGCTCTGTACACCAAGGACAAGCAGGGCTCTGTACACGGAGGCTCTATGACGCGCTCCCGTCTCACACATCAGGATGTTTGACAAACCAGGAGCATGCACAGAGCCCTGCTTGTCCTGCCCTCACTTCCTGTATTCGGTCTCCCCAAGGAGACACACAGGCAATAGCTGTAGGGACAGCATTTTTTAACCTAAAAATATACACATTTTTTAACCAATATATATTACAAATATACATATAATGGTATTTTCTACTTTATATATAGGATTTTTCTCTTTGCTGGTTTGTGCATTCATCTATGAAAAGTGAAATGCGTTTTTATTTATATAGTTATTTTTTCATGAAGCAGAGAGGAGAATCAGGCGTGTGAGGCTGGGGTTGATATCCATGACCCCATCTGTGTTTATACATATGTGAGGCTGTCACGCTTCAAGGGCGAGATTCATAGTTGCGCAGTTTACAAAAACCCTTCATGAAAAAAGTGTGTAAATTAGAGCTTGCAGCTTACTGTAGGTTTAAGGCAGGATTAAGTATTTCTGAGCGGTCATCCTGATAGACGCCTCTCCCCTGCCCCGCACACTAGAAATAATAACCTTGCAATTATTTTTTTTCCAACCACAATAATTTATTATGAAAGGTTAAAATGTCTGTACAAAATAAAAAACACTAAAAGTGTGGTTGTGCACATTTTTGCAAGTAACACTGTATTTTAGAGAAACAATAATCTTTTGAAATTAACAAAATATGTGAGATTTGTAAAATTGTAGATTTGTAAATTACTTAACTGATGTATGTCCTAGAGGAAGTCATCTAGTCTTTCCAGTTAGACATGTGCTCCATACTGCCACCTCTGTCCATGTCAGGAACTGTTCAGGGTTTACTCTTTGGGTTTGCTCTGGATAGTTTCTGACAAGGACAGAGGTGGCAGCAGGGAGTGAATATGTAAGGGTATTATACTATATGCTACACTCATATATGGAAAAGAAGGTTATCATGTGGTGTCCTGGAGAGGAACACCATTTTCTACCTGCCCTGTCGGGTGGATGTAATGATAAGTTGCCCGTTTCCACCACCCCACTTATAAAACATATAAGATTTTTGATATACTTATATACAATACTGTGATATATTTTATTAGTTATAGCTCTCCTGCAGCACACCAGTTATTCCAAAAGTTTGTGCATATAAGGCCCTTATCTTTATTGCAAGGTATTAATTTATTGTACATTTTGTAAGGAGTGTGATACTAATAAAGTTGGGGGTATTTTTTAGATAAGGTGAAGGTGTGGGGTTCAAGGATAGGCCATGAATAATTGCATGTGAGTGGGAAATGGCCCATTGGCCTGAGTGGTATCTGTGACCAGACCGGAATAAATATTGGCAGAACTATAAGTGCCTCCTCGATTCTTCTTTAAAGATTATCCATTGGCTGATTTCTGTGGGATTGAGCACCTTAAAAAGGCCCTAGTTGTGGTTCCAGGTAAAAGACTGCAGTTCACACTACCTTCGGGACTGTATACGCGGCATTCCCAAACCTATTTTCTTTCTCTATATATGAATAATAAATAGGGATGTCACAGTACAGGGATATTACATAGTGATGTCACAGTACAGGCATAATAAATAGTGATGTCACAGTACAGGGATGTTAAATAGTGATGTCACAGTAGAGGGATAATAAATAGTGATGTCGCAGTACATGGATAATAAATAGGGATGTCACAGTACAGGGATATTAAATAGTGATGACACAGTACAGGGATATTAAATAGTGATGTCACAGTACAGGGATAATAAATTGTGATGTCATAGTACAAGGATAATAAATAGTGATGTCACAGTACAGGGATAATAAATATTGATGTCGCAGTACATGGATAATAAATAGGGATGTCACAGTACAGGGATATTAAATAGTGATGTCACAGTACAGGGATAATAAATAGTGATGTCACAGTACAGGGATAATAAATAGTGATGTCACAGTGCAGGGATATTAAATTGTGATGTCACAGTAAACTCCAGAAGTTGGGCAAGCAGCACTACCCTGTATTTTGCAAAAAGTGTATCCGGGTGCCGACGGCACAGCCCTGGTCACGGTCTGTCAGCCTGGTATATGTAGAGAAAACATCCGCAGCACTTCAAGTAGAAATAAAGGTGATTTATTCTCCCATAGTGATACAACGTTTCACAGGTCTCACACCGGCCTTTTCAAGCATGCTTGAAAAAGCTGGTGTGAGACCGGTGAAACTTTGTATCACTATGGGAGAATAAATCACCTTTATTTCTACTTGGAGTGCTGCGGATGTTTTCTCTACAGATGTCACAGTACAGGGATAATAAATAGTGATGTCACAGTACAGGGATAATAAACAGTGATGTCACAGTACAGGGATAATAAATGGTGATCTCTTTGTCTCTACTAAATGTTCACTTGATAACGCGAATAGTACGAGATTTTGTGTTCATCTAGGGATATATCTGTTGAACTAAATAGTAAAACTATGGATGTCATAATTCAGAAGCATGGAAAGGCTGTTTAAAGAAAATATTAATGAGCTACTATATACAAGATTGTAGATAGTCTTTATAACAGCGACGCAAAAACCTATAGAGACCTAGACATAGTTTACAGCTTTACAGATGTAAGATTCTTGGTATCCTATAACATGTCTTTACTGGAATTGTATTTTATTTTTTACCCTTGTTTCTACTGGGTTTTTCTCCTTTTTCTTCCTTTTTTGCTGTATTAAAATTTTTTATTGATAAAACAATAAATAAACTGTTAAAAAAATAAATTAATGGTGATCTTTTAGTACAAAATAAACATTGTTATTTCATTATGTGGCTAAACGACTCTCATTGAAACAAATGCAAAGGCAGCTCAGCATCCCCTATAGTTAGACAATCAAAGGGGATTTTAAGACCTTATAGGGAGCATAAACCCTTATGGGCACATCTATGATATTTCTGTCATTGGAAATCTGATCTTATTGTCCTCAATAAGCAAAACAAAATATTGGTTTGGCTTTTATGATATTTGCAGTTATATAAGTCAGACATGATCTATGGCAGTGAACTTTACCAGTTTAATCTTCTATAACGTATCAGAAGATTAACTTTGACCGAACTTGAAGCTAATTTCACTGTCTTGTGCTATTACTGTGTCATCTCAACCGATAAATAGAATGGAACATTTCTTTCGGTTTAATATTTTCTTTTTAATAATTGTTGAATGGAACATGAATTAATGTAAAGTAAAATTGGTGCTAAAGGTTCCCTGTCTGCAAAGCCATTATTTTTTCTCTATGGCATTGTGTATAAGACTAGCCAGAATAACGGTTTGAGAACAGAAGACTATGCAACCATTTTATGCCAATTTCCTACGGGGTTTGACATTGCTGGTAGCACTGCAGCTAATCTATAGGGGAGAACGCTGCCAAGATACAGGCTCTGGCATTCTGGACAGCTGAACTGTAAAAAAAAAACTAATTTTTTAACCCTATAAATAAATAAATTCACACTAGTCAATAAATTCAGTGAGATTCTGCTGCACCGTGTACACTACATAATTTGGACTCTGCTGAAAGGTTGAACATGTTCATTCCTCGATTTAAATCCACACGGACTGCAGTGCCGCCAATGGTGACAGCACATGTCCACGCGGTCTTAGCACTAATGCATTTCGGCAGCACCCAAATTGAGTCTCCACCCATAATATCTCCAAGCAGAGTTTTCATAGGCTACATTCACACTACAGAATTTCTGTGAGGAATTCCACACAGAAATTCAGTACAGAAATTTCTGTGCAGCAGCCTCCCATTGTCTTCCATGGGATTTTGTTACACTGTGCACACGGAAGAATTTCCTTGGCGGAAAATTCTGCAGTAGAAATTGCAATTCTGGACTCACCAGAGAGAAGATACATGTTCATGCCATTTCAGCAATGGGATTCTGCTGCACCCTGCACACTGTAGAAGAACTGCAGAAATTCTAATTTGTCGGCGCACCGTAGTAAAATCTCTGCCCGTAATATATCCAGGGTAGGGATTGCGAAGTGTAAACTTAACCTAACTGCAATATTGGGAACTGAAGGGAAAATGTAGCTTTTATTATTAAAGAGGTTTTCCAGATTCAGATTTAGTTTTTTTTTTCCAACTGCAGGATATGATAGTATAGCAAATTAACTATTGAATGGGACCCTTCAAACAGTCTTTCCAGCAAGCGAACATACCCAAACAGTTTACAGTTAAGTAGTTTTTTTTTTTTTTGTAATCATTCATATACAGCAATAAGTTCCACTTGCAGCATGCACTATAGCAGAAACTTAGACATTCTTCACATCAGGTTCTTTTTACATAAACCTCTCAGCTTCTCACCTAAAACTTGGAAATGTCAATCCCAAAGTTAGTCTGTTTTTGGTGCAGTGTATCAGTATCCATCATACCACAGACAAGCCAATCTGCTTCAGTGTAACTCCTCTCTGCTGCCTTCTGTCAGTGCTCACACACCCATGAGATCAGGTTCAGGACTCTAACACACCAGAACTGAAGTATGCGAGTGACTTTATCTCTAGGATCTTCAGTCACTGCCAAATCCCAGACCACAAAGCCCAGTCTTATAGAAACCTTCCTCCTCCACTTGCCAGTTGCGGACCTACAGAACGTATACAGTGGTCCCTCAACATACGATGGTAATTCGTTCCAAACGAGCCATCGTTTGTCGAATCCATCGTATGTTGAGGGATTCGTGCAATGTAAAGTATCGGAAGCTGTACTCACCTGTACCCGCCACTCGAGATGGTGTCCCCGCCGCTCCCGATGGTGACCCCCGGGCCTCCGCTGGTCGCTCCGCTGTCTTCTCCGGGCCTCCGCTGTCTTCTCCGGTCCTCTGCTGTCTTCTCCGGTCCTCTGCTTTCTTCCGCAAGGCCTTACTGGGCCTGCGTAGCGATGTCATTATGCCACTGCGTACGCCATTCCTATTGGATGACGGGCGCAGCAGCGTATTGACGTCATCGGAGAGGGCCGAGAAGACACCGGAAGACCAGCGCTGGACCCGGAGGGCACCCCGGAGCATCGTGGAGAGTAAGTAATACTTACCGCACCACACGGGGAACATTAAGCTGCTATTCGGCAGCAGCTTAAGCATTTGGCGCTGCCGGATAGCACTTAATTCGATGGCCCCGACATAAAAAAGCATTGTATGTCGATGCTGACATCGACATGCGATGGCCTCTGAGAGGCCATGGTATGTCGATTTGATCATATGTCGGGGCCATCGTAGGTCGGGGGGTCACTGTACTTTTTTTCCACCATAGAAGTGTACTAGTGACATGATATAGATCTATGTGTGTATACAATTAAAACTTGTACCATTGATGCGTTTTTTGCTGGTTTAACATATTATCAAAAAAGAATAACCTTTATTGGGATATTTAGGGAAGAATGAGCTGTGTTTATACCACACTGCTTTATGCTGAGCAATGGTGTGGAGCAGATAGGAATTTAATACGGAATTGTTTGCAGACTTGCTGCATGGAGATATAGTCTGCTGTATTATGCAATGTTCTTCACCACGTTTGGGTGGTGAACTGGCAGAAGTGTTGAGGAGGGGGGGAGAGACTGTAGACATGGGGAGGGCTATAATGAAGTTTTAAAAGAAACCATTGCATTCTGGGAATTGTAGTGTGGAGTAACAGCTCAAACAGGAAGCACAATTATTATCTGACATAGAAAAAGACCCACAGAAACACAAACCAAACAGACTTCCGTGGTTTCAGTACTGGGGTAGGTTAGCAATGTTAAATACTCATGCAGCAATTTTATTTTTTACGTGATGTCGGAATACCCCTTTAATGACTCATGACGAATACACCAATCATGTGTCTGTTAAGAGTGTATGGAGAAGGCTCAGGAATTGAGCCCGCTTCATACCCAGTGGCTCTTGGCTGCTTTTTAAACATCTGAAGGCCGCAGCTAATACCTGGCACAGAGCAATCTCCATTAACAACTGTTTTAACTGTTTAGATTTAAACATTTATAAGACACTTATTTGATGGTTCCTGGGTCGATGAGATCGTGGGGAGCAGATCCCTTGTCATGGCAGCCCAATGCCTCCTGAAGGCCCCTGTGCCTGACTTGACTGGTCTCCTGTTACAGCCTGCCATACGCTCACAACCAATAAATCCTTTGCCATTCCTGACATACTATATGTCATCCCATTCACTTTAAAGGGGTACTCCCCTGGAAAAAAAATTGAACACCGCATCTAAAGGGTTAATAGCACCCAGCACTGTGATCAGTGCTGCACGCTATTAGCCAAAGGTCACGGCCACTGTTAGAGGCCGTGGCCCCGCGTTATAGAACGGGAGCGGACTCATGACGTACCAGTACGTCATGGGTCCTGAAAGGGTTAAAGGGGTACTCCGGTGGAAAACATTTTTTTTTTTAAATCAACTGGTGCCAGACAGTTAAACAGATATGTAAATTACTTCTATTTAAAAATCCTAACCCTTCCAGTACTTATCAGTTTCTGTATGTTCCACAGAAAGTTATTTTCTTTTTGAATTTCCTTTCTGTCTGACCACAGTGCTCTCTGCTGACACCTCATTTTAGGAACTGTCCAGAGCAGGATAGGTTTGCTATGGGGATTTGCTCCTACTCTGGACAGTTCCTAAAATGGACAGAGGTGTCAGCAGAGAGCACAGTGGTCACAAAGAAAGGAAATTCAAAAAGAAAAGAACTTCCTCTGGAACATACAGCAGCTGAAGGGTTAATATTTTTAAAATAGAAGTAATTTACAAATCTGTTTAACTTTCTGGCACCAGTTGATTTATAAAAAATATATATATTTTCCAGGGGGGATACACCTGGAAAAGGAAGGTGCAAAAGGGCATGAAAAGCCAAGACAACAGTGGAAATCTATCAGTAATGAAAAAGCAATCCAGCCACATGTCAGCAGGTTTATTCCCAACTGATGGCTACAAAAAGGTCTCATTGCCAAGGTGTCACACAAGACACATCTCATGATGGGTAAAAGCAAAGAGCTGTCTCAAGACCTTTACAACCTGATTGCTGAAAAGGGCACTTGTGGAGAGCTTCAAAAAGACCTGGAATTAGCAGATACTGTTGTCTCAAATAAACAGTATTTAGTAAAAAAAAAATTGTGTCGTGCGTAAAGTGGCCTGAACTCGGTCACTAGATGACTATGTTTGAGTCATTCAGCCCGCCTCCTGAAGTGCAGCAAGGCAAATTTGAGAAGGCCTTTTTTTGAAGGGATCCTGATGTATACATAGAGTGCACTGCATTAACACAGAGTAAGATTATATTTTGTAGTACACCTCATGTTATCCATTATTATCTTGACATTGCTGTAGAAACCAAAGCCCATATTTTATTTTTTAATGTAGCTTCCAATAGTTATGTTTTTGTGGGACTATTTTGCAGTCTATACCACACATGAGAGGCAGGGATTATGCATGCTTTGCATGGTATATCTTTCCATTTTGGAGAGTTTTTCGATGCAATCATGTTAGCGACAGTCCCTGAAATCTTGTGTTCCCCACACCCCCTGCACCCGCACCTCAACTCCCCCTTGCCATGTCAGACCGCTTCTCTTTGTAATTACCTGAGATAGTACAATAAAGGAAATTTCCTCCACCGATGTAGCGAATTCTACACTTTTCTTATTTCTCTTCTCAAGTGTTGGAACATTTTGTGACTTTCATTGAGCCTTTGAGCACCCCATGGTTGCAGAGTCACTTTTTACTGTGATCAACTCGGAAAACTTATACCTGTAATGCCTAGTTTTTGCTTCATATGGTTGTGACAGTCCCTGTCTTATCAGACAATTTCTGGATTCTACTTTTTTAAATTTTACTTCATTTTTAATCCTTCTGTCAAAGCTTTCCTGCTAGCTTTAAAATAAATCCCATGGAGAAGATGAAACGTGACAGTCATCTTATGGGTAGAACGATGAACAAGAACTTGGTTTGACTTTGAGTTAGAAACAGTTTTATAGAGACATGTACAAGGAATGATACATCCCGCTACGAGTGGCACAGAAAGATTATTAAAGTTCGGACAAAGAATCTTCTGTTCCTAATTTTACTTAAAAACACATAAATGTCAAACAGAAGAAATAGCTCAATGTTTAGTAGAATTTAGATAATTCAGTAGACACTTTGCAGCCTACTGGAAGGCTGCAAAGTTTGTTTGGGCATAGGTATTACAGGTTCAGAGGCTGCATTCACCAGGGCCCAGGCACCTAAAGGGGCCCAATGGCCCTTTTAACACTGTGCCAACCAAGGGAATTTGTTCCTCTGCTTAGGAGTAGGCCAGACAACAACTAGCTTACTTCTGAAGACTGGGAGGCCCATTGCCATATCAGATGGAACCATGAGTCCCTGCTCAGGAGCAGAAGATGTGCTAAAATCATTTGGTGAAGAGTGAAGGAAGACATTTTGTTGGTCAACCAGCTTTCCTTAAAATAACTAAGAATGTATATTTAAAGGACAAGTCCATATTTTCTGGTCGCGCAAACTTCAGCTGCAGTGTGGGGAGAAGTAGGCCATCCTGGGACTCGTTCATGGAACTTCACTGAGTGTGGTACGGTTGCCTAGACAACTGTACCGCCCAGTGTGGCCTGTACCTCCCCAAGCTGGAGCTGAAGATCGCGCAGGCCTAAAACATTGGACTTGCGCTTTAATGGCAATACTTTTGTTATTTTTAGGGAAAGTGGTTAATCAAACCATATCTACAGGTTGCATTAGGATAACTACCTTTTCAGTATAGGATCTAGTTTTTGAGTAGCCATAATGATCCACCAAATTACCATTGGACATGTGGCATTTTTATCAGGTATAAACGCCATCAGGAGAACAGCTTGGTGGCCTTAAAGCTCTGAGGTCTCCCAGAAGATTACAGTCTAATGTTCAGCTACCAGTCCTAGATGTTTTTAACAAACAGTAACACTAAAAATCTAGGGTTGGTTGGATGAGTCGTCAAAAGCTGGTTGGTTGGTTGGTCGGTCAACTGGATGGTCAAAAGTGTTGAGGATGGAGAGAGGATAGTTGGATTAATGAATGGGCAGCTGTATGGCCAGGCAAAGAAACCACAGGTTAAAGCCTGGAGACTTCTCCATTGTACATAATTTATCAGCTGGCGATGGAACCTAAATCAATCACTAAACAGTCCATGAATGAAGCTTATCACTGAATATAGTGAATTATTCATTACCTGTAACTACCAGCCCAACGACAAGACTGCAGGATATTTTCTATTAATATCATTGTCTCTTCTGTGGATATAATATACTTCTTAGATCTCCAGGGTACAAAACCTTCTTCCTGTGTACGAATAAATTGATGAATTTATAGACAGACAGAAGAAAAGGCCAGAATATTCAATAACAATCTTAGAAACTGACTTTTCTTGCTATACAGTGCTCAATATAGAAAAATGTATAATGAACCTATATGCAAGTATAATTTTGAGCAATTAATATAGCTGAGCTGAATGTACTACTTAATTATATGTACTGAGAGTGTCCGCACATAGAGACACAATATTCATAGCAGTTACTGTTGCTTTAACCTCTTAAGGACCCGGCCATTTTACACCTTTGGACCCGGCCATTTTTTGAACATCTGACCACTGTCTCTTTAACCATTAATAACTCTGAAATGCTTTTAGTTATCATTCTGATTCCGAGATTGTTTTTTCGTGACATATTCTACTTTAACATAGTTGTAAAATTTTGTAGTAACTTGCATCCTTTCAAACTCACAATTTTTCAGGGACCAGTTCAGGTTTGAAGTGCATTTGAAGGGTCTTCATATTAGAAATACCCCACAAATGACCCCATTATAAAAACTGCACCCCCCAAAATATTAAAAATGACATTCAGTCAGCATTTTAACCCTTTAGGTGTTTCACAGGAATAGCAGCAAAGTTAAGGAGAAAATTCACAATCTTCATTTTTTACACTTGCATGTATACCTATATTTGTAGCCCAATTTCTCTCGAGTAAGCACATACCTCATATGTCTATGTAAAGTGTTCGGCGGGCGCAGTAGAGGGCTCAGAAGCGAAGGAGCGACAAGGGGATTTTGGAGAGTACGTTTTTCTGAAATGGTTTTTGGGGGGCATGTTGCATTTAGGAAGCCCCTATGGTGCCAGTACAGCTAAACTCCCCCACATGCCATACCATTTTGGAAACTAGACCCCTTGAGGAACGTATATGTATATTTGCATATGTAAAAAAAAAAAAAAAAATTCTACTAAAATGTGTGTTTCCCCTCAAATTTCACATTTTTGCAAGGGTTAATAGCAGAAAAGACCCCCCAAAATTTGTAACCCCATCTCTTCTGAGTATGCGGTACCCCATAAGTTGACCTGAAGTGCACTACGGGCAAACTACAATGCTCAGAAGAGAAGGAGTAATATTTGGCTTTTTGAGAGCAAATTTTGCTCGGGGGGCATGTCGCATTTAGGAAGCCCCTATGGTGCCAGGACAGCAAAAAAAAAAAAAAAAAAAAACACATGGCATACTATTTTGGAAACTAGACCCCTTGAGGAATGTAACAAGGAATTAAGTGAGCCTTAATACCCCACAGGGGTTTCACGACTTTTGCGTATGAAAAAAAAAAAATTTTTCACAAAAATGTGTGTTTCCCCCCAAATTTCACATTTTTGCAAGGGTTAATAACAGAAAAGACCCCCCAAAATTTGTAACCCCATCTCTTCCGAGTATGGAGGTACCCCATAAGTGGACCTGAAGTGCACTATGGGCGAACTACAATGCTCAGAAGAGAAGGAGTAATATTTGGCTTTTTGAGAGCAAATTTTGCTCGGGGGGCATGTCGCATTTAGGAAGCCCCTATGGTGCCAGGACAGCAAAAAAAAACACATGGCATACCATTTTGGAAACTAGACCCCTTGAGGAACGTAACAAGGAATTTAAGTGAGCCTTAATACCCCACAGGGGTTTCACGACTTTTGCATATGTAAAATTATTATTTTTTCACTAAAATGTGTGTTTCCCCCCCAAATTTCATATTTTGGCAAGGGTTAATAGCAGAAAAGACCCCCCAAAATTTGTAACCCCATATCTTCTGAGTATGGAGGTACCCCATGAGTGGACCTGAAGTGCACTACGGGCGAACTACAATGCTCAGAAGAGAAGTGTCACGATGCCGGCTGGCAGGTAGTGGATCCTCTGTGCCAGAGAGGGATTGGCGTGGACCGTGCTAGTGGATCGGTTCTAAGTCACTACTGGTTTTCACCAGAGCCCGCCGCAAAGCGGGATGGTCTTGCTGCGGCGGTAGTGACCAGGTCGTATCCACTAGCAACGGCTCAACCTCTCTGACTGCTGAAGATAGGCGCGGTACAAGGGAGTAGACAGAAGCAAGGTCGGACGTAGCAGAAGGTCGGGGCAGGCAGCAAGGATCGTAGTCGGGGGCAACGGCAGGAGGTCTGGAACACAGGCTAGGAACACACAAGGAAACGCTTTCACTGGCACAATGGCAACAAGATCCGGCGAGGGAGTGAAGGGGAAGTGAGGTATAAATAGGGAGTGCACAGGTGAACACACTAATTGGAACCACTGCGCCAATCAGCGGCGCAGTGGCCCTTTAAATCGCAGAGACCCGGCGCGCGCGCGCCCTAGGGAGCGGGGCCGCGCGCGCCGGGACAGGACAGACGGAGAGCGAGTCAGGTACGGGAGCCGGGATGCGCATCGCGAGCGGGCGCTACCCGCATCGCGAATCGCATCCCGGCTGGAGACGGTATCGCAGCGCACCGGGTCAGTGGAGCTGCCCGGAGTGCTGCGGTAGCGAGAGAGAAGCGAGCGCTCCGGGGAGGAGCGGGGACCCGGAGCGCTCGGCGTAACAGTACCCCCCCCCTTGGGTCTCCCCCTCTTCTTAGAGCCTGAGAACCTGAGGAGCAGACTTTTGTCTAGGATGTTGTCCTCAGGTTCCCAGGATCTCTCTTCAGGTCCACAGCCCTCCCAATCCACCAAAAATAACTTTTTTCCTCTGACCGTCTTGGAGGCCAGTATCTCTTTCACTGAGAAGACGTCAGAAGAACCGGAGACAGGAGTGGGAGAAACTAATTTGGGAGAGAAACGGTTGATGATGAGTGGTTTAAGAAGAGAGACATGAAAGGCATTAGGAATACGGAGAGAAGGAGGAAGAAGAAGTTTGTAAGAGACAGGATTAATTTGGCACAAGACTTTGAAGGGACCAAGATAGCGTGGACCCAGTTTGTAACTGGGGACACGAAAGCGGACATATTTAGCGGAGAGCCATACCTTGTCTCCGGGAGCAAAAATGGGGGGAGCTCTTCTTTTCTTATCGGCAAACTTTTTCATGCGAGATGAAGCCTGTAAAAGAGAAACTTGGGTCTCTTTCCATATGGTGGAAAGATCACGAGTCACTTCATCTACCGCGGGCAAACCAGAGGGCAAGGCAGTAGGGAGGGGGGGAAGAGGGTGACGGCCGTACACCACGAAAAATGGGGATTTGGAGGAAGATTCAGAGACTCTAAAGTTATACGAGAATTCGGCCCATGGTAGAAGATCTGCCCAATCATCCTGGCGGGAGGAAACAAAATGTCGTAAATAATCACCCAAGACCTGGTTAATTCTTTCTACTTGTCCATTGGATTGAGGATGATATGCAGAAGAAAAGTTTAATTTAATCTTGAGTTGTTTACAGAGAGCCCTCCAGAATTTTGACACGAATTGGACGCCTCTATCCGAGACTATTTGTGTGGGCAACCCGTGAAGACGAAAAATGTGTACAAAAAATTGTTTAGCCAACTGAGGCGCTGAAGGAAGACCAGGAAGAGGGATGAAATGTGCCATCTTGGAGAATCGATCAACGACCACCCAAACAACAGTGTTGCCACGGGATGGGGGTAGGTCTGTAATAAAATCCATACCAATCAGAGACCAAGGCTGTTCGGGGACAGGCAGAGGATGAAGAAAACCAGCGGGCTTCTGGCGAGGAGTCTTATCCCGAGCACAGACAGTGCAGGCTTGCACAAAGTCCACGACATCCGTCTCCAGAGTCGGCCACCAATAGAAGCGAGAGATGAGTTGCACAGATTTCTTGATGCCTGTATGACCTGCGAGATGGGAGGAGTGACCCCATTTGAGGATTCCGAGGCGTTGGCGTGGAGAGACGAAGGTCTTTCCTGGAGGAGTTTGCCTGATGGAGGCTGGAGAAGTGGAGATCAGGCAGTCAGGAGGAATGATGTGTTGCGGAGAGAGTTCAACTTCCGAGGCATCCGAGGAACGAGAGAGAGCATCGGCCCTAATGTTCTTATCGGCAGGCCGAAAGTGAATTTCAAAATTAAATCGGGCAAAGAACAGAGACCACCTGGCCTGGCGAGGATTCAGCCGTTGGGCAGACTGGAGATAGGAGAGGTTCTTGTGATCGGTGTAAATAATAACTGGAAATCTTGATCCCTCCAGCAGATGCCTCCATTCCTCAAGTGCTAATTTAATGGCTAGAAGCTCTCGATCCCCGATGGAGTAGTTCCTCTCCGCCGGAGAGAAGGTCCTAGAAAAAAAACCACAAGTAACAGCATGCCCGGAAGAATTTTTTTGTAGAAGGACCGCTCCAGCTCCTACAGAGGAGGCATCAACCTCCAATAGGAAGGGTTTAGATGGGTCAGGTCTGGAGAGCACGGGAGCCGAAGAAAAGGCAGACTTGAGCCGTTTAAAGGCGTCTTCCGCTTGAGGAGGCCAAGACTTGGGATTGGCATTTTTTTTGGTTAAAGCCACGATAGGGGCCACAACGGTAGAAAAATGTGGAATAAATTGCCTGTAATAATTGGCGAACCCCAAAAAACGTTGGATAGCACGGAGTCCGGAGGGGCGTGGCCAATCTAAGACGGCAGAGAGTTTGTCTGGATCCATTTGTAGTCCCTGGCCAGAGACCAAGTATCCTAGGAAAGGAAGAGATTGGCATTCAAACAGACATTTCTCTATCTTGGCATAAAGTTGATTGTCACGAAGTCTCTGAAGAACCATACGGACATGCTGGCGGTGTTCTTCTAGATTGGCAGAAAAAATCAGGATATCGTCCAGATACACAACAACACAGGAGTATAAGAGATCACGAAAAATTTCATTAACAAAGTCTTGGAAGACGGCAGGGGCGTTGCACAGGCCAAAGGGCATGACCAGATACTCAAAGTGTCCATCTCTAGTGTTAAATGCCGTTTTCCATTCATCCCCCTCTCTGATGCGGATGAGATTATAAGCACCTCTTAAGTCCAGTTTGGTAAAGATGTGGGCACCTTGGAGGCGATCAAAGAGTTCAGAGATGAGGGGTAGAGGGTAGCGGTTCTTTATCGTGATTTTATTAAGACCGCGGTAGTCAATGCAAGGGCGTAGAGAGCCATCTTTTTTGGACACAAAGAAAAATCCGGCTCCGGCAGGAGAGGAGGATTTACGGATAAAGCCTTTTTTTAAATTTTCCTGGATGTACTCCGACATAGCAAGAGTCTCTGGGGCGGACAGAGGATAGATTCTGCCCCTGGGTGGAGTAGTGCCCGGGAGGAGGTCAATAGGACAATCATAAGGCCTGTGAGGAGGTAGAGTCTCAGCTTGTTTTTTGCAAAAAACATCCGCAAAGTCCATATAGGCCTTAGGGAGACCGGTTACAGGGGGAACCACAGAGTCACGGCAAGGTGTACTGGGAACCGGTTTTAGGCAGTCCTTGAAACAAGAGGGCCCCCAACTCTTGATCTCCCCAGTGGACCAATCCAGGGTTGGGGAATGGAGTTGAAGCCAGGGTAGTCCAAGGAGGATGTCGGAAGTGCAATTGGTGAGGACCAAAAATTCAATCTTCTCGTGATGAGGTCCGATGCACATTAGAAGGGGCTCCGTGCGGAAACGTATGGTACAATCCAATCTTTCATTGTTTACACAATTGATGTAGAGGGGTCTGGCGAGACTGGTCACTGGGATGTTGAACCTGTTGACGAGAGAGGCCAAAATAAAATTTCCTGCAGATCCGGAATCCAAGAAGGCCATAGTAGAGAAGGAGAAGGCAGAGGCAGATATCCGCACAGGCACAGTAAGACGTGGAGAAGCAGAGTAGACATCAAGGACTGTCTCACCTTTGTGCGGAGTCAGCGTACGTCTTTCCAGGCGGGGAGGACGGATAGGACAATCCTTCAGGAAGTGTTCGGTACTGGCACAGTACAGACAGAGATTCTCCATGCGGCGTCGTGTTCTCTCTTGAGGTGTCAGGCGAGACCGGTCGACCTGCATAGCCTCCACGGCGGGAGGCACAGAAACGGATTGCAGGGGACCAGAGGAGAGAGGAGCCGGGGAGAAAAAACGTCTTGTGCGAACAAAGTCCATATCCTGGCGGAGCTCCTGACGCCTTTCGGAAAAACGCATGTCAATGCGAGTGGCAAGATGGATGAGTTCATGTAGGTTAGCAGGGATTTCTCGTGCGGCCAGAACATCTTTAATGTTGCTGGATAGGCCTTTTTTAAAGGTCGCGCAGAGGGCCTCATTATTCCAGGATAATTCTGAAGCAAGAGTACGGAATTGTACGGCGTACTCGCCAACGGAAGAATTACCCTGGACCAGGTTCAACAGGGCAGTCTCAGCAGAAGAGGCTCGGGCAGGTTCCTCAAAGACACTTCGAATTTCTGAGAAGAAGGAGTGTATAGAGGCAGTGACGGGGTCATTGCGGTCCCAGAGCGGTGTGGCCCATGACAGAGCTTTTCCAGACAGAAGGCTGACTACGAAAGCCACCTTAGACCTTTCAGTAGGGAACTGGTCCGACATCATCTCCAAGTGCAGGGAACATTGGGAAAGAAAGCCACGGCAGAATTTAGAGTCCCCATCAAATTTATCCGGCAAGGATAGTCGTAGACCAGAAGCGGCCACTCGCTGCGGAGGAGGTGCAGGAGCTGGCGGAGGAGATGATTGCTGAAGCTGTGGTAGTAGCTGCTGTAGCATCACGGTCAGTTGAGACAGCTGTTGGCCTTGTTGCGCTATCTGTTGTGACTGCTGGGCGACCACCGTGGTGAGGTCGGCGACAACTGGCAGAGGAACTTCAGCGGGATCCATGGCCGGATCTACTGTCACGATGCCGGCTGGCAGGTAGTGGATCCTCTGTGCCAGAGAGGGATTGGCGTGGACCGTGCTAGTGGATTGGTTCTAAGTCACTACTGGTTTTCACCAGAGCCCGCCGCAAAGCGGGATGGTCTTGCTGCGGCGGTAGTGACCAGGTCGTATCCACTAGCAACGGCTCAACCTCTCTGACTGCTGAAGATAGGCGCGGTACAAGGGAGTAGACAGAAGCAAGGTCGGACGTAGCAGAAGGTCGGGGCAGGCAGCAAGGATCGTAGTCGGGGGCAACGGCAGGAGGTCTGGAACACAGGCTAGGAACACACAAGGAAACGCTTTCACTGGCACAATGGCAACAAGATCCGGCGAGGGAGTGAAGGGGAAGTGAGGTATAAATAGGGAGTGCACAGGTGAACACACTAATTGGAACCACTGCGCCAATCAGCGGCGCAGTGGCCCTTTAAATCGCAGAGACCCGGCGCGCGCGCGCCCTAGGGAGCGGGGCCGCGCGCGCCGGGACAGGACAGACGGAGAGCGAGTCAGGTACGGGAGCCGGGATGCGCATCGCGAGCGGGCGCTACCCGCATCGCGAATCGCATCCCGGCTGGAGACGGTATCGCAGCGCACCGGGTCAGTGGAGCTGCCCGGAGCGCTGCGGTAGCGAGAGAGAAGCGAGCGCTCCGGGGAGGAGCGGGGACCCGGAGCGCTCGGCGTAACAAGAAGGAGTAATATATGGCTTTTTGAGAGCAAATTTTGCTCGGGGGGCATGTCGCATTTAGGAAGCCCCTATGGTGCCAGGACAGCAAAAAAAAAAACACATGGCATACCATTTTGGAAACTAGACCCCTTGAGGAACGTAACAAGGTATAAAGTGAGCCTTAATACCCCACAGGGGTTTCACGACTTTTGCATATGCAAAACTTTTTTTATTTTTTTTTCACTAAAATGTGTGTTTCCCCCCAAATTTCACATTTTTGCAAGGGTTAACAGCAGAAAAGACCGACCAAAATTTGTAACCCCATCTCTTCTGAGTATGGAGGTACCCCATAAGGGGACCTGAAGTGTACTGCAGGGGCGCTACAATGCTCAGAAGAGTAGGAGTCACATTTGCAAACTTTGCTGAAATGGGGGGGACATGTCGCATTTAGGAAGCCCCTATGGTGCCAGGACAGCAAAAAAAAAAAACACATGGCATACTATTTTGGAAACTAGACCCCTTGAGGAATGTAACAAGGGGTAAAGTAAGCCTTAATACCCCATAGGGGTTTCACGACTTTTGCATATGTAAAAAAAAAATATTTTTTCCCCCAAAATGTAACATTTTTTACAAGGGTTAATAGCAGAAAAGACCCCCCAAAATTTGTAAATACATTTTTTTGGAGTAAGGACATACCTTAATTTTTGATGATTTTCGCTCCGTGGGTGCACACCAGGTCTTGGAGTGGGAGGTCAGTCAGGGGCCTTGAGCTTATTATAGCAGCCAGGATGTGGGACCCCCCCTCAAGGAGCGTTAATGGGGGGAGCACTGAGCCCTAAAATAGGGGAACACTATGGGGGACAATGGGCCGTAACTTAGGTAGACAGGTGGGGTACAGAGCCCCGTAATATGGGGTACAGTGGGCCAGAAAACTATAAATCATAAAATAATAAAACAGCATATGTTCCCAGAATGATGACCCAGAGCATAGCCAAAACAAAAAAAAAATATGCCCGCCCCAAACCCTATGCTCTGAATCATCATTCTGGAAATGTGATGTGTGTGGCCATCCCTAACCTGTTGCCTCAAATGCGCACCCGCTCAGGTGGAGAGAGAGCGCTGTGCATTTGAGGCAACATAAAAAGTCCCCAATGATAGTGACCTATGACCTATTTCTGAAAAAACACCCCCAGAGGTCTTATCAGGTTTTTTTCTGATTTTTTTGGGCAATTTAGTGATTTATGGGGTTAACAATTTTGAATGTACTCTGGACTTGGTACATTGGTCAAATTATGAAAATTAAAATGAAAAGGGAAAATTTAGTGCTCCATGGAAGTGTGATACTCCCTGAAGCAGCCTATGCAGAAGCCCGGATTATCTGGTGTCGCACTGATACGTGGTGTCCTTGCATCTCCCCTTACTGCGACACACTCTGCATTTTTTCTGGGATCGATCCTGGCGCCTATAACTCCAGACCCTTGGGAAGTCCGGCCTGCTCTTTCCCGGTCAACAAAGATCAGGAACCTTAGGACTTCTTCTTGGTACTGGAGGAATGTCCCTGTGTTGCCAGCATACTGGGATAGTACAAAAGCGTTGTACATGGCAACCTGTACCAAGTAGACCACAACTTTTTTGTACCATGCCCGTGTTTTCCGCATGGCGTTGTATGGCTTGAGGACTTGATCTGAGAGATTAACTCCCCCCATATACCGATTGTAGTCCAGAATACAATCGGGCTTGAGGATCGGTCCCACGGTACCTCGCACAGGGACAGGGGTGCTGCCGTTCCCATGAATAGTGGTGAGTATAAGGACATCCTTATACTTCACCAACAACAGGTTATCATGGGTCAGGGCACCGGACTCACCCTTGGGAATAGGCGTCTTAACAAAATTTAGAGGGAGGTCTCTCTGGTTCTTCCGCACGGTCCCACAAGCGGACGTGGATCTGGCGGAAAGGGATTTGAACAGAGGGATGCTGGTATAAAAGTTATCCACGTATACGTGGAAACCCTTATCCAGCAATGGGTGCATAAGGTCCCAAATGAATTTCCCGCTAACACCCAGAGTGGGGGGACATTCTGGGGGTTCAATACGAGAATCTCGTCCCTCATATACTCTAAACTTGCAAGTGTACCCGGAGGTACTCTCGCAAAGTTTATAGAGCTTCACGCCATACCGTGCCCGCTTCGAAGGAATATACTGGCGGAAGCTGAGTCTCCCCTTAAAACTGATGAGAGACTCATCTACCGAGAGGTCCGTGAGCGGTACGTAGGCCTCCAAAAATTTGGCCCCAAAGTGATCGATGATCGGCCTCACTTTGGGTGGACATGCCTCATTATCTGCATAATGCAGGCATTTCCGAATCGCCTCGTACCGCTTCCGTGTCATCACCATACTGTAAAGCAGGGTCTGATAGAGGACGTCCCCGCTCCAGTAATGACGGACACTTGTTTTTTGTCCAGGCCCATATGCAGCGTGAGGCCCCAAAATGTCCTCATTTCCGCTGCATCAATGGCGCACCATTCATTGGACCTGGCCAAAAACGAATCGGGGTGGTGAGCAATGAACTGCTGTGCATACAAGTTCGTTTGCTCCACCATGTGATTGACCAGGCTGTCGCTGAAAAAAAAAGGGAGGTATGTAGCGTGTGGTGCTTAACGTAACTGTAACAGAAAAAAAAGCTGCAGCCAAAAAAGAAAAAGTGGTGGCACACGCAGCGCCCTGAACCCCTAATAGGGCCCGGGGTCACACGGATCAGGTGACGGCGGACCATTGGGGACCTATTAGGGAGTCAGGGGGGGGGGGGTGTTTTTTACTTTTCCTTTTGTTTAACTGTTTTACCCTACCTTTCCCTGCAACAAGCTGAACCTGATCTAGGGGCTCCTCTTCTTTCTGAGGGGGCTACGGCACTCCGAGAGGGGGGGATCCCGGTCCTCTTCACACAGCTCTGCCCGCTGACTGAACTCAGCGAGCGGGCAAAGCTGCGTGAGGGGACTATTAACCCCTCCTCTGCTGCACTGCTATTGGACGACGATCGCCGGCCAATAGCAGCGTTGCTGGGGCGGTGACAGTATAGTCACTGCTCCCCAGCAACTGGAGGTGATTGGCGGTGTATCGTACACCGCTGATCCCCTTCCTTTTCCGGGTCATCAGGTCACAAGTGACCCGAATAACCGGAATCGTCGCAGATCACGGACGTGAATTCGTTCGCGATCTGCGCCGATCGCCGACATGCGGGGGTCCCGGGACCCCCCTAGGCATTTGCACGGCATGCCTACTGAACGATATCAGTAGGCATGCCGTTCTGATCTCCGCCCGGCGAGCGGCGGAGACCGGAAAACGTCAGGGCGTATGGATACGCCCTGGGTCCTTAAGAGGTTAAAGGGGTTGTCTAGTGAGATAATAATTTCCTTTTTAAAAGCATTACTAATATCTTTATCCCTAACTGCTGCCATTCTGATGCTTGCTGACAATAGAGGATTAACCCCTTAAGGACTCAGCCCATTTGGGCCTTAAGGACTCAGACTATTTTATTTTTACGTTTTAGTTTTTTCCTCCTCGCCTTCAAAAAGTCATAACTCTTTTATATTTTCATCCACAGACTAGTATGGGGGCTTGTTTTTTGTGCGACCAGTTGTCCGTTGTAATGCCATCACTCACTTTTCCATAGAATGTATGGCGCAACCAAAAAAATACTATTTGTGTAGAGAAATTTAAAAGAAAACCGCAATTTTGCCAATTTTGGAAGCTTTTGTTTTCACGCTGTACAATTTATGGTAAAAATGACATGTGTTCTTTATTCTTTGGGTCAATATGATTAAAAAGATACCCATGATAAAATACTTTTCTATTTCTCTTGTGCTTAAAAAAAATTGCAAACTGTTTAACCAAATGAGTACGTTTAAAATCCCCCTATTTTGAATACCTATAACTAGGTATAATACTTTTTTTTATACATTTTTGGGGGAATAAAATGTATAAAAGCAGCCATCTTGGACTTTCACCGTACGTATCGTTAACATTTTATTTTAATAGTTGGGATATTTACACACACGGAGATACCAAATATGTATATAAAAAATGTTTTTACACTTTTTGGGGGAGAAATAGGGAAAATGGGACAATTTACCTTTTTATTGGGGGAGGGTGTTTTTCAAATTTTGTAACTTTAAAAAAAACAACTTTTTTAACTTTTATTTTTATACTTTAATAGTCCCCATAGGGGACTATTTACAGCAATCATTCGATTGATAATACTATTCAGTGCTATGCATAGGACATAGCAATGATCAGTATTATCGGTCAAATTCTGCGCTGGTCTGTTCAATCGCAGACCAGAGCAGAAGACCCGTGGAAGGCAGCGGAGGCAGGTGAGGGGACCACCGGCTGCCATTCTGGATGATCGGATCGCTGTGGCAGCGCTGCGGGCGATCCGATAATCCATTTTAGTGACCGCAATGCTGCAGATGCCGTAATCTGTATTGATCACGGCATCTGAGGGGTTAATGGCAGAAATCCGCGTGATCGCGGATGTCCGCCATTACGGGCTGGTCCCTGGCTGCTATGGACTTGACGTGCATGCTCGCGGTTATGCATATGACGTAAATGTATGTCTTGATGCGTTAAGTACCAGATCACCAGGACGTACATTTACGTCCTGTGTCGTTAAGGGGTTAAAGGGGTACTCCAGTGGAAAAAACTTTTTTTTTTAAATTAACTGGTGCCAGAAAGTTAAACAGATTTGTAAATTACTTCTATTAAAAAATCTTTACCCTTCCAGTACTTTTTAGCAACTGTATGTTACAGAGGGAATTCTTTTCTTTTTGAATTTCTTTTTTGTCTTGTCCACAGTGCTCTTTGCTGACACCTCTGACCGAGTCAGGAACTGTCCAGAGCAGCATAGGTTTGCAATGGGGAGTTTCTCCTGCTCTGGACAGTTCCTGATACGGGCATCAGGTGTCAGCAGAGAGCACTGTGGACAAGACAAAAAAGAATTAAAAAAGAAAAGAATTTCCTCTGTAGCATACAGCTGCTTAAAAGTCCTGGAATGGTAAATATTTTTAAATAGAAGTCATTTACTAATATGTTTAACTTTCTGGCACCAGTTGATAAAAAAAAAAAAAACAACAACTATGGATATTGTGGTAGCAGCAATACCTGATGTTAAAGCTTGTCCCATTGAAGTGAATGAAATGATATGCATTCTGCAACATTAGGTGCGGCCACTAATGTAGACTATTCGAGTGACTGTAGGATTGACTACTGGGAGGTGGATTACACAGTGACATCCAGTGACACACAGGGACATCTCTGACAGGAGTTGTTCCTTTTCTTTCTTCTCCTCCAGGTCTCGAATTTTATAAAGACATCTCCTGTCCACGGTCTGTATTTTCCACCCAGGTGTCTTCTGCTTTTGCAGCACATTTCCACATTGCGCCCCATGAAAATAACAATGCCACATATAGTGTCCCCTGAATCAAATTGCCCCAAACTATCCCCAAGTGTTAAAAAATAAAAAATATGCCCCCACACTGTGCCGCCTGATGTAACTATGACTCGACAAACTGTGCCCCCTGATGTAACTAGGGCCTGCACATAAAGTGCGTTCTAATTTAACTAGGGCCCCTACATTCTGGCCAACAGCAATTTAACCTGGTTCCCCCATACAAATATACAGTGTTCCAAATTAACCATCGTTTGTTGAGGGATCCGTGCAATGAAAAGAATAGGAACTTATACTCACCTGTCCCCGCTGCTCCGGACCGTCACCGCTGCCCTGGATGTCACTGTTACGCCGAGCGCTCCGGGTCCCTGCTCCTCCCCGGAGCGCTCGCGGCGTTCTCCTCTCTGCAGCGCCCCGGTCAGACCCGCTGACCGGGAGCGCTGCACTGACATTCACGATGGGGATGCGATTCACATAGCGGGACGCGCCCGCTCGCGAATCGCATCCCAAGCCACTTACCCGTCCCGGTCCCCGGCTGTCACGTTCTGGCGCGCAAGACCATCCCGCTTCGCGGCGGGCTCTGGTGAATACCAGTAGCAACCTAGAACCGGTCCACTGACACGGTCCATGCCAATCCCTCGCTGACACAGAGGATCCACATCCAGCTAGCCGAATCATAACAGTAGATCCGGCCATGGATCCCGCTGAGGTGATGCTGCCAAGTCTCGCTGACCTACCCTCGGTGGTTGCCCAGCAATCTCAGCAAATTGCCCAACAAGGACAGCAGCTGTCGCAGTTGACCGCCATGTTACAGCAACTTCTGCCACTGCTACAGCAGTAACCATCTCCTCCGCCAGCTCCTGCACCTCCTCCGCAGCGAGTGGCCGCTCCTAGCCTCCGCTTGTCCCTGCCGGACAAATTTGATGGGGACTCTAGACTCTGCCGTGGTTTCCTGTCTCAATGTTCCCTACATATGGAGATGTTGTCGGACCAATTTCCTACAGAACGGTCAAAGGTGGCTTTCGTAGTTAGTCTTCTGTCTGGAAAGGCCTTGTCTTGGGCCACACCGCTCTGGGACCGCAATGATCCTGCCACAGCCTCAGTCCAGTCCTTCTTCGCTGAAGTCCGTAGTGTCTTCGAGGAACCAGCCCGAGCTTCTTCTGCCGAGACTGCCCTGCTGAACCTGGTCCAGGGTAATTCTTCAGTAGGCGAGTACGCCATCCAATTTCGTACTCTCGCCTCCGAATTATCTTGGAATAACGAGGCCCTCTGGGCGACCTTTAAAAAAGGCCTATCCAGCAACATCAAAGATGTACTGGCCGCACGAGAATTTCCAGCTAACCTGTCAGAACTTATCCTTTTGGCCACCCGCATTGACAAGCGTTTTTCTGAAAGACACCAGGAGCTCCGCCAGGAAAAGGACCTTGATCTCTGGGCACCTCTCTCCCAGTATCCTTTGCAATCTACCCCTGTGCCTCCCGCCGAGGAGACTATGCAAGTGGATCGGTCTCGCCTGACCCATGAAGAGAGGACTCGCCGCAGAGATAAAAATTTATGTCTGTACTGCGCTAGTACCGAACATTTCTTGGTGGATTGCCCTATTCGTCCTCCTCGTCTGGGAAACGCACGCACCCTGTTCAAATGGGAGTGGCGTCCCTTGGTGTGAATTCTGCTTCTCCACGTCTCACTGTGCCCGTGCGGATTGCTCCTTCTGCCAACTCCTCCTTCTCAGCTGTGGCCTTCTTGGACTCTGGTTCTGCTGGAAATTTTATTCTGGCCTCTTTGGTTAATAGGTTCTGCATCACGGTGACCCGTCTCGTCAAGACGCTCTACATTTCTTCGGTCAACGGAGTGAAGTTGGACTGCACTGTGCGTTACCGCACAGAGCCCTTGCTAATGAGCATTGGACTGCATCACGAGAAAATTGAATTTTTTGTTCTGCCCAACTGCACCTCTGAAGTCCTCCTCGGTCTGCCATGGCTCCAGCGTCATTCTCCCACCCTTGACTGGACCACTGGGGAGATCAAGAATTGGGGTCCTGCTTGTCACAAACGATGCCTCACATCTGCTCCTCATAGCCCCCTTCCTGGTGACACTCTGCCTCGTGACATTCTTCACCCTCTGCCCCCCCTCCCCATTCCCACTTCTTCTGGATTACCGGCCGCTGATGTAGCTACCCAGGACTTCTTTTTGTTCCGGAAGGAAACTCAAGAGGCGCCCCCTATGTTCTCGTCTCATTTGAAGGGTCAAGGAGACAAAAAGAGGGGGAGACCTAAGGGGTGGGGGTACTGTTACGCCGAGCGTTCCTGTGTTCCAGATCTTCTGCTATCGCCATTGACTACGAATCTTGCCGCCTGCCCCGACCTTCTGCTACGTCTGACCTTGCCTCTGTCTAGTCCTTCTGTCCCATGCCTTCTCAGCAGTCAGCGAGGTTGAGCCGTTGCCGGTGGATACGACCTGGTTGCTACCGCCGCAGCAAGACCATCCCGCTTTGCGGCGGGCTCTGGTGAAAACCAGTAGCAACTTAGAACCGGTCCACCGACACGGTCCACGCCAATCCCTCGCTGACACAGAGGATCCACATCCAGCTAGCCGAATCCTAACAGTCACCCTCCATCGGTGTCTCCGTGTCCCCGGGGTGTCCCCGCCACTCCGTCCGTCTCTGCTGCCTGGGATCGTCGCTCTCCATCGCCGTCTTCACGTCGCTACGAATACCACTCCTATTGGATGACAGAATGGCGTGCTTGGCGACATGATGACGATGAAGGAGAGCAACGGCGATCCCAAAGAGGACGGTCCGCAGTGCCGGGGGCAAGTGAGTGATCGTCAACGGACTGCGCTGCCGGATAGCCGTTTATGCGATGGCTTCGACATACAAAAACATTGTATGTTGATGCTGCCTTCAACATGCGATGGCCTCTGAGAGGCCATCGTATGTTGAAATTATGGTATGTCGGGGCCATCGTAGGTCGGGGGGTCACTGTATATCGTAATCGGGAGAAAATTATGCTACCAGACTCCGGCCACCATCCACCCCTGAATGTAAGGCTGCATTTTGCCATACTGTTTTTGTATTTAAAAACAGTATACAACCGCATTGCTTGCCTTATTCGTTGACCACTAATATAAAAACTTACACGAGGTATCAGGTTGTGTAAGTTTTGTTGTACTTATCCATTTTTCTTCATTTTTTATTGCATGCACATAACTGTAGTCTACCACGGTTTTCCATTCCTGTTCTGTCCTGCTTTCTTGGTTTGTTTACAAAGAGTTTTGTGTCCCTTATAAAAAAAAAAGTATACAATTTTTATAATATTGTAGTCAATGCAAGCTGTATGAGCACACAATTGTATAAAGTTTTGTCAGTTTTTGAGGTATACGTTCCACCACCCCCCCACCCCCCAAAAAAAAAAAAAAAATATATATATATATATATATATATATATATATATATAAAAAGCAAAAGGCGCTCCATAGCGGAGTATCACTGGTATAATGTTGAACCAGGGATGGGGGAGGGATGAGCAGCTGCTTACCGCTACCGATTGTGTAACTGCATACGCAACAATGGATAGCGTATATGTTAGCACGATGTCCCATCTGCAGCCTTCCTGATAATGAACGGAGCAGGATGAACGGATGAACGGAGCAGGAGTCGCAGTACTTTAAAAAAGGACTTTATTTGGACCAAGATGCAACGCGTTTCACTGCACATGCGCAGCTTCTTCCGACATGACAGGGAGGGCCAAACCTCTATATACCAGAGGGTGTTAACCCTTGCAGCATAAGTTAACAATTCAACTCCAAATACATCTTCATAAGAATTAGACAATATGAATAGACTACACATACATATATCACCTAGTCAACATACAATATATTGCACTGAATGACAAATCACAAATACAATTACATACAGTTAGGGATGAGCAAATTGAATGTGACGAATCCAAATTCGTTACGAATTTCAGGAAAAATTTGCTTCACAACGAATACGAACATCGCACCAATCTCTACATTAAACTCCATTTAGTGCGTTCCAGGCTCCATGGCATTTAAGATGGCGGCTCCACATGTCAGGACATGGGTCAAGGAACTCTGGGAAGGCGGGAACATGGGTAGGAGGGATGAACCTGAATGACATGCAGCAAGCAGCCTATCAGCAGCCAGCCACCCCTGTGATGTCACAGCCCTATATAATCGGCAGCCATCTTGCGGCCAGTCACATCAGCATTTTATTGCAGAGAGAGAGAGGGGGACAGAGAGCAGTGTGTTGTACAGAAAAGCATTTTTAGAGCAGCGATTCACCTCAAGCCCAAATTCAGCCTAGAAGCACTAATAGGGAATGAAGAGAGATTGAGAGAAAAAGTGCAATTTTGGGTGTAGTACACAGCGACTGTGTGCTGCAGCACTGGTGTGTACAACAACTGAAAAGCAATATAAATACAATCAGCAGCATACAAACAAAAGTGCCTGTGCTATATAATTAGGATATCATAGATCTCTAGAAAGTAATGGCACTAAAGTGACTACGGCTTCATATATGATCTCCATACAGTTAATTATACCACAAATACAAAAGGAGTCATTTAGGTAGAATATAAAATATATAATTTTATTAATTGTGTTAAAAACATGTAATTCATAAAACATGGGGAAAGGGGAGGATTACAACTACTGGGGGAGACTAGACAAAAGGGGCGATACTACCTGCTTGCGCATAATACATTGACACAAAAATATATAAGGTGCATCACTGGTAGACAAATATAAGGTGCATAATAGGGGCTATTACAGCTTCCATAGAGTGCATAATCTTGTCTAAAAACCAGCATACATACCAAGAAACTATAGAAAACAATGCAGCAGCAGACCCAAGCAGGAGTGACGCCACTCCTGCTTGGGTCTGCTGCTGCATTGTTTTCTATAGTTTCTTGATATGTATGCTGGTTTTTAGACATGATTATGCACTCTATGGAAGCTGTAATAGCCCCTATTATGCACCTTATATTTGTCTACCAGTGATGCACCTTATATATTTTTGTGTCAATGTATTATGCGCAAGCAGGTAGTGTCGCCCCTTTTGTCTAGTCTCCCCCAGTAGTTGTAATCCTCCCCTTCCCCCATGTTTTATGAATTACATGTTTTTAACACAATTAATAAAATTATATATTTTATATTCTACCTAAATGACTCCTTTTGTATTTGTGGTATAAACAACTGAAAAGCTAATAGTAGCCAGTCAGTAAGGGTGAGCAGAGCACTAAAAGCCAGTGCCTATTACAGGTTGACAAATACTGTTTTAAGTGTAGTGGAGTGTATTGTACTCCCCTCATAAGTGCATACCACGTACATACATCTATGTGGTGTACCATTTTGTTCCTGTTAAAGTCCTAAGGGCCTAGTTGCTGTGAAAGGCCAGCCAAAAGTACACACCTTCTAGTGCTGAAGACAAATACTGTTTTAACTGTAGTGGAGCGTATTGTACTTCCCTAATAAGTGCATACCATGTACATACATCTACGCGGTGTACCATTTTGTTCCTGTTATAGTCCTAAGGGCCTAGTTACTGTGAAAGGCCAGCCAAAAGTACACACCAGCCAAAAGTACTAGTAGGCAAGTAATGCATTCTGGGAACTGCTCAACCTAAAATAGTGATAGGACATGGTAGGAGAGAGGATTACAGACACACAGTGCGGACGATCAAATAGAGGACAGTCAGCAGCTACTGCCCAACCAAGCAGTGGAGGAGACATCCGCCGCTTCCATTGCTAGGCGGGCAAGTAGTGATGAGGAGAGTGGCGTTGGAGGTGGTTTTGTGAGTGTTCTGGCTTCTGAAGCAGACACCGTTGAGGAACCTGAGGAGGACATCGGCGACGTGCAGACACAACTCGATGATGATGATGAAGCCGATCGCATTTGGGAGCCGGGTGCATAAGGGGCTTCATCATCATCAGGAGACAAGGGTTGCAGGTTGCCCGTGAGGCGGCAGATGAGCCAGCAAGGTGGTAGCATGGTTGGCAGTCAGCATGGTGGCAGAAGTGGGAAGTCTGGAGCAAACGTGCCGGGGGTAGACCACCTGCTTAGTGGCAGCCTACCAGGGGTTTATGGAGTCGGCGGCAGTAGCAGTCAATCAGTGCGGACTGTTGGGGGGAAAATCAGCTACTCGGCGGAGTGGCAGTTTTATCAAGTATCCAGAGGATGTTAATCAGGCCACATGCAAGATGTGTTGGCAGAAGGTGAAGCGTGGCCAGGGTCCCAATGTTAGCACCACGGCCCTGTGTCGAGATATGCATTGTCACCATAAAGTGGCCTGGGAGAACCGTGGCTCCGATGCAGTGGTCAAGTCTGCTGCATCACCCAGTGGCATGCCGCTCCCTGTTTCAGCCAGCCAAGGCTCCACCACCTCAGCCAAAGGGAGCTGTGTGTCATACTCATCTTCTTTCGCTCCAGATGCACCTGCTCCTCCTACTTCAAGTCATTCCGCCAGCAATCCATCGGCCATGTCCAAGAGACAACAGTTTGTGCCCACTCATCCAACGACGCAGGAGCTGAATGTGCTCCTGTCCAAGTTGCTGGTACTGCAGTCCCTCCTTTTTCATGTCCTGGACTCTGTACCTTTCAGAGAACTGATGGCTTGTGCTGAGCCAAGATGGAGAGTCCCAAGCCATCATTTCTTTGCGAAAAAGGCAGTACCAGCCCTGCACAGTTTGTGAAATAGAAGGTGGGCCAGTCCTTGAGCTTGTTAGTGTTTACAAAAGTGCACGGCAGCGCCGACGTATGGAACTGTAACTACAGTCAGGGACAGTACATGTCCTTTACGGCAAACTGGGTAAATGTGGTTCCTGCACAGCCACAACAGCAACTTGAACAGGTCACGCCGCTTCCGCCTTCACGCTCTCAGGCCGTTGGTCCTGTGACAGTGTGCAACTCCGCCTCCTCATCCTCCACCGTGTCCTCAGCCTCCACTGCACAGATAAGTCTCTGTGCCCCTCCAGCATACAATGTGTGCATGGCACAGCAGTGTAACGCTGTTCTTTACATGGTTTGCCTTGGCGAATGGAGTCACACAGGGGAGGAACTGCTAAAAGTCATTAATCAAGAAATTAAATTATGGCTTACTCCACAAAAACTGGAAATCTGAACCATGGTGACCAACAATGGGAAGAACATCTTGTCTGCGCTGCGACATGGAAGCCTGAGACATGCACCCTGCATGGCACACATGTTCATTCTGGTTGTCAAGCGGTTCCTGAAGTGTTCCCCCCATCTGCAAGACATTCTTACAATGGGAAGGAAACTTTGCATGCACTTCAGCCACTCATACACTACAAAGCACACCCTCCTTGGGCTGCAGCGTCAGGACTTCAGGCCCAAAAAAAAAAAAAAAACAATCTCATGTAAGGGGGCGGGTTAGGGTTAATTTAACTATCATATATTTTAAGTTGACATATAAGTAATTGGTGTACCAAGTATTATCTAAATATCTCCAGCCATTTGGAAGTGGAAAACACATACACACACATTGGCCATGATTTTCATATCTCTATAGTGGAGTAGAGTTTTCTTTGTGGGTTTTTTTTTCCTATCAGATATTTTTCCACTGCATGTACTAATGTTTCCCTACATTTTGCTTTTTTGACACATGCTCTGATCTGTGGGGTTTTCCTCAGCTCAAATCATTTTCTGTGGAAACCTTAGTAAATATGTTGGGATTTTTTGAAAATGTCGGGGACACGTCCCCTGATCATGCCCTCTTTAACCACCGGCCATGCCCCTTTTTCACAGGCCACTTTGAAAATGAAAGAAGCAACTTGATTGGTTGCTATGGGTAACTTAGTAATATAGTTGCACATATATAAGGCATATACAGGGTGCCAGTTACATGATAGCGTGTGGTGCACCATGCTGGTTTACAAGCTATTAGGGACTAGGGTTGCCACCTGGCAGGTATTTGACCGGCACAGCTGGTGTTTTGGCCATCCTGCCAGTATTTTTATTTTAAAAGCACCGGCCATTGCCAGCCATTTATCCAACCAATCCTCCAACTCCTGGAATGTTGCACCATATACTATACCAGTGTTTTCCAACCAGAGTACCTCCAGCTGTTGCAAAACTACAACTCCCAGCATACCGGGATGCTGGGAGTTGTAGTTTTGCAACAGCTGGAGGCCCCCGTCATTTGGAAACACTGTCCTATATTGAGGGGTCAAGTCTTGAGTAAAAAAAAAAAAAAGTGGTCCTGCTAATAGGAACGGTGTTCATGCTGTGGAAAAAGTGCAGGAACTCACTTCCCACGCGTTCCTGCAGGACTTGAGCCCTGCCTGTACTACATACTTCTATATAGTCCAACATGCTGGGAGTTGTAATTTTCATTTGGGGCAGCTGCTGAGCCACAGGCTGTATCAGGGCATGCTGGGTGTTGTAGTCAGTAACTAACTGCAACTCCATAATTTAATTTAAAAAAAGCGATCAAAAAGTCACATCAAAATGAAAATGGTACTGTTAAACACTACAGATCGGAGCACAAAATATGACCCTTGTAAAGGCCCGTATAAGGAGAAATAAAAAGGTTATAGGGGTCAGAATAGGACAACATTTCCCCCGCATATGAGTATCCTGTGATGTTACGTATATATAATTAATTATGCAAATTAGCATGACACGTATTTATTTCAAAATCATCAATAAATTAATAAACAAGAAACATAGATGATAACAACTCACAACATACTTGTGCATACCATTGCTGCAGGACACATAAGTGATACCACTCCAACCTGTGTCGAGAGGAGGAAACAAGTATGTTGTATGTTGCTATTTTTATGTTTCTTTTCTATTTATTTATGAATTTTTGGAACTTACATTTGTGAAGAGTCCTTAATTTGCACATATGATTACCTTCATTTTACTTCTTCTCATGTAAGAATAATTTCGCCCCACTTTCTTTGGTTTTGCTTTCATCATTGTATTTGTGCATTAATAAAGATTCTGCTTTTAGTATATTGATTTGATGAAATTACTACAATTTTTTCTATGTATCAAGACAGGTGCAGTACAGTATGTTAATCATAAGACTAACCTGTGGCACCCCAACTATAAGAGATATATACAATTCTCCCAGAGCTGTATATATAGTACATAATAAACTCGTCAATGCTCTTTGCTGTCTTTAAGACACATGAAAAGAATGAGTGTGTTTTGAAGATTTGCCGAAGTGTGGAGAATTGGGAAGACTTCAAGTGATGAACACAACATTGGTATGGTAAGCCATTCGCTGTGACTGAACTCACATCTGCATCTCTGTAGATTTATTTTTGACTGTTTATCTACTGTACACTTTCCTCAAAAAAAGCCTTCAACAGCTATATCAGTAAATCCCAATATATTGTATTATGCATCCATAGAGTATACATTCTGCAATTTTCTATTTCGCTGTTAATAACAATACCTCATATAACTGAGTCCACCCCTAACATTATATATAGTATCTTCCATAAATGAATTCAGGTAGAAGAAACAGACATGGTAGCACATCTACAATCTTGCATAATGATCTAATTGCTTCTCAGCATGATATCAAAAACTAACAGGTTGTTAGTATACATTTTTGATCAAAAAGTACAAGCCCACTTGTCACCTCAAGGCCACCTATTTAGAGTGGGTCCCTAACGTCCCTAACATAAAACGGTGTAGCACTGGGCGGCGACCACCAACGCCGCGACACCAGTGCCCACGGGGGGGAAACGACGCACTGGCAGAGCGGCCCCAATCCCACTCAAACCAGTCTATGGGTCGCACCTCCCCACAGACACGGTGCCACGGCAGCAACGGACGGCGCACAGCACCACACCAGTGTGAACAAGGTGTAATGGCTCACTTACCATGCTCTCCCAGTCAGACTAGGAGGCTGCTAGGAAAGAAATTGCCCTTGTGTAGCTAACTACTACTTATATAGGGTTGGGCTGAGGGGGTGGGGAAGAGTGCAGACACATGTTCAAACAAAAAAAAGGAAGGGATAGAAATCACAATGTGAATTCAGGTAGAAGAAACAGACATGGTCGCACATCTACAATCTTGCACAATGATCTAATTGCTTCTCAGCATAATATCAAAAACTAACAGGTTGTTAGTATACATTTTTGATCAAAAAGTACAAGCCCACTCGCCACCTCAAGGCCACCTATTTAGAGTGGGTCCCTAACGTCTCTAGCATAAAATGGCGTAGCACTGGGCGGCGACCACCACCGCCGCGACACCAGTGCCCACGGGGGGGGGGGAACGACCCACTGGCAGAGCGGCCCCAATCCCACTCAAACCAGTCTATGGGTCGCACCTCCCCACAGACACAGCGCCACGGCAGCAACGGACAACGCACAGCACCACACCAGTGTGAACAAGGTGTAAAAGCTCACTTACCATGCTCTCCCAGTCAGACTGGGAGGCTTCTAGGAAAGAGCGACATCCTCGCTACTGCAGCGCCCCGGTCAGATCTACTGACCGGGTGCGCTGCGATACCGCCCCCAGCCGGGATGCGATTCGCGATGCGGGTGGCGCCCGCTCGCGATGCGCACCCCGGCTCCCGTACCTGACTCGATCTCCCTCGGTCCTGTCCCGGCGCGCGCGGCCCCGCTCCCTAGGGCGCGCGCGCGCCGGGTCTCTGCGATTTAAAGGGCCACTGCGCCACTGATTGGCGCAGTTGGTCTAATTAGTGTGTTCACCTGTGCACTCCCTATGTATACCTCACTTCCCCTGCACTCCCTCGCCGGATCTTGTTGCCATTGTGCCAGTGAAAGCGTTTCCTTGTGTGTTCCTAGCCTGTGTTCCAGACCTCCTGCCGTTGCCCCTGACCACGATCCTTGCTGCCTGCCCCGACCTTCTGCTACGTCCGACCTTGCTCTTGTCTACTCCCTTGTACCGCGCCTATCTTCAGCAGTCAGAGAGGTTGAGCCGTTGCTAGTGGATACGACCTGGTTACTACCGCCGCTGCAAGACCATCCCGCTTTGCGGCGGGCTCTGGTGAATACCAGTAGTAACTTAGAACCGGTCCACTAGCACGGTCCACGCCAATCCCTCTCTGGCACAGAGGATCCACCTCCTGCCAGCCGAATCGTGACAGTAGATCCGGCCATGGATCCCGCTGAAGTTCCACTGCCAGTTGTCGCCGACCTCACCACGGTGGTCGCCCAGCAGTCGCAACAGATAGCGCAACAAGGCCACCAGCTGTCTCAACTGACCGTGATGCTACAGCAGCTACTACCACAGCTTCAGCAATCATCTCCTCCGCCAGCTCCTGCACCTCCTCCGCAGCGAGTGGCCGCTTCCGGCCTACGACTATCCTTGCCGGATAAATTTGATGGGGACTCTAAGTTTTGCCGTGGCTTTCTTTCGCAATGTTCCCTGCACTTGGAGATGATGTCGGACCAGTTTCCTACTGAAAGGTCTAAGGTGGCTTTCGTAGTCAGCCTTCTGTCTGGGAAAGCTCTGTCATGGGCCACACCGCTCTGGGACCGCAATGACCCCGTCACTGCCTCTGTACACTCCTTCTTCTCGGAAATTCGAAGTGTCTTTGAGGAACCTGCCCGAGCCTCTTCTGCTGAGACTGCCCTGCTGAACCTGGTCCAGGGTAATTCTTCCGTTGGCGAGTACGCCATCCAATTCCGTACTCTTGCTTCCGAATTATCCTGGAATAATGAGGCCCTCTGCGCGACCTTTAAAAAAGGCCTATCCAGCAACATTAAAGATGTTCTGGCCGCACGAGAAATTCCTGCTAACCTGCATGAACTCATTCATCTAGCCACTCGCATTGACATGCGTTTTTCCGAAAGGCGTCAGGAGCTCCGCCAGGATATGGACTTTGTTCGCACGAGGCGTTTTTTCTCCCCGGCTCCTCTCTCCTCTGGTCCTCTGCAATCCGTTCCTGTGCCTCCCGCCGTGGAGGCTATGCAAGTTGACCGGTCTCGCTTGACACCTCAAGAGAGGACACGACGCCGCATGGAGAATCTTTGCCTGTACTGTGCCGGTACCGAACACTTCCTGAAGGATTGTCCTATCCGTCCTCCCCGCCTGGAAAGACGTACGCTGACTCCGCACAAAGGTGAGACAGTTCTTGATGTCAACTCTGCTTCTCCACGCCTTACTGTGCCTGTTATCTGCCTCTACCTTCTCCTTCTCTACTATGGCCTTCTTGGATTCCGGATCTGCAGGAAATTTTATTTTGGCCTCTCTCATCAACAGGTTCAACATCCCGGTGACCAGTCTCGCCAGACCCCTCTACATCAATTGTGTTAACAATGAAAGATTGGACTGTACCGTGCGTTACCGCACGGAGCCCCTCCTAATGTGCATCGGACCTCATCACGAAAAAATTGAGTTTTTGGTCCTCTCCAATTGCACTTCCGAAATTCTCCTTGGACTACCGTGGCTTCAACGCCATTCCCCAACCCTTGATTGGTCCACAGGAGAGATCAAGAGCTGGGGTACTTCTTGTTTCAAGGACTGTCTTAAACCGGTTCCCAGTACTCCCTGCCGTGACCCTGTGGGTCCCCCTGTAACCGGTCTCCCTAAGGCTTATATGGACTATGCTGACGTATTTTGCAAAAAACAAGCTGAGACTTTACCTCCTCACAGGCCTTATGACTGTCCTATTGACCTCCTCCCGGGCACTACTCCACCCCGGGGCAGAATTTATCCTCTGTCCGCCCCAGAGACTCTTGCTATGTCTGAATACATCCAGGAAAATTTAAAAAAGGGGTTTATCCGCAAATCCTCCTCTCCTGCCGGAGCTGGATTTTTCTTTGTGTCCAAAAAAGATGGCTCCCTACGTCCTTGCATTGATTACCGCGGACTTAATAAAATCACGGTAAAGAACCGCTACCCCCTACCTCTTATCTCAGAACTCTTTGATCGCCTTCAAGGTGCCCACATCTTTACCAAACTGGACTTAAGAGGTGCTTATAATCTCATCCGCATCAGGGAGGGGGACGAATGGAAAACTGCATTTAACACCAGAGATGGACACTTTGTGTATCTAGTCATGCCCTTTGGCCTGTGCAACGCCCCTGCCGTCTTCCAAGACTTTGTTAATGAAATTTTTCGTGATCTCTTATATTCCTGTGTTGTTGTGTATCTGGACGATATTCTGATTTTTTCTGCCAACTTAGAAGAACATCGCCAGCATGTCCGCATGGTTCTTCAGAGACTTCGAGACAATCAACTTTATGCCAAAATGGAGAAATGTCTGTTTGAATGTCAATCTCTTCCTTTCCTAGGATACTTGGTCTCTGGCCAGGGACTACAAATGGACCCAGATAAACTCTCTGCCGTCTTAGATTGGCCACGCCCCTCCGGACTCCGTGCTATCCAACGTTTTTTGGGGTTCGCCAATTATTACAGACAATTTATTCCACATTTTTCCACTATTGTGGCTCCTATCGTGGCTTTAACCAAGAAGAATGCCAATCCTAAGTCCTGGTCTCCCCAAGCGGAAGACGCATTTAAACGGCTCAAGTCTGCCTTTTCTTCTGCTCCCGTGCTCTCCAGACCTGACCCATCTAAACCCTTCCTATTGGAGGTTGATGCCTCCTCAGTGGGAGCTGGAGCGGTCCTTCTACAAAAAAATTCTTCCGGGCATGCTGTTACTTGTGGTTTTTTTTCTAGGACCTTCTCTCCGGTGGAGAGGAACTACTCCATCGGGGATCGAGAACTACTGGCCATTAAATTGGCACTTGAGGAATGGAGGCATCTGCTGGAGGGATCAAAATTTCCAGTTATCATTTACACCGATCACAAGAATCTCTCCTATCTCCAGTCTGCCCAACGGCTGAATCCTCGCCAGGCCAGGTGGTCGTTGTTCTTTGCCCGTTTTAACTTTGAAATTCATTTTCGCCCTGCCGACAAGAACATTAGGGCCGATGCTCTCTCTCGTTCCTCGGATGCCTCGGAAGTAGAGGTCTCTCCGCAACACATCATTCCTCCTGACTGTCTGATCTCCACTTCTCCAGTCTCCATCAGGCAAACTCCTCCAGGGAAGACCTTCGTTTCTCCACGCCAACGTCTCGGGATTCTCAAATGGGGTCACTCCTCCCACCTCGCAGGCCATGCGGGCATCAAAAAGTCCTTGCAACTCATCTCTCGTTTCTATTGGTGGCCGACTCTGGAGACGGATGTTGTTGATTTTGTGCGGGCCTGTACTGTCTGTGCCCGGGATAAGACTCCTCGCCAGAAGCCTGCTGGTCTCCTTCATCCTCTGCCTGTCCTCGAACAGCCTTGGTCTCTGATTGGTATGGACTTTATTACAGACTTACCCCCATCCCGTGGCAACACTGTTGTTTGGGTGGTCGTTGATCGATTTTCCAAGATGGCACATTTTATTCCTCTTCCTGGTCTTCCTTCAGCGCCTCAGTTGGCAAAACAATTTTTTGTACACATTTTTCGTCTTCACGGTTTGCCCACGCAGATCGTCTCGGATAGAGGCGTCCAATTCGTGTCAAAATTCTGGAGGGCTCTCTGTAAACAACTCAAGATTAAATTAAACTTCTCTTCTGCTTATCATCCTCAATCCAATGGGCAAGTAGAAAGAATTAACCAGGTCCTGGGTGACTATTTACGGCATTTTGTTTCCTCCCGCCAGGATGACTGGGCAGATCTTCTACCATGGGCCGAATTCTCGTACAACTTCAGAGTCTCTGAATCTTCTGCTAAATCCCCATTTTTCGTGGTGTACGGCCGTCACCCTCTTCCCCCCCTCCCTACTCCCTTGCCCTCTGGTTTGCCCGCTGTGGATGAAGTGACTCGTGATCTTTCCACCATATGGAAAGAGACCCAAAATTCTCTTTTACAGGCTTCATCTCGCATGAAAAAGTTTGCCGATAAGAAAAGAAGAGCTTCCCCCATTTTTGCTCCCGGAGACAAGGTATGGCTCTCCGCTAAATATGTCCGCTTCCGTGTCCCCAGTTACAAACTGGGACCACGCTATCTGGGTCCTTTCAAAATCTTGTGCCAAATTAATCCTGTCTCTTACAAACTTCTTCTTCCTCCTTCTCTTCGTATTCCCAATGCCTTTCATGTCTCTCTCCTTAAACCACTCATCATCAACCGTTTCTCTCTCAAACTTGTTTCTCCCACTCCTGTTTCCGGTTCTTCTGACATCTTCTCCGTGAAGGAGATACTGGCCTCCAAGACGGTCAGAGGGAAAAAAAATGTTTTGGTTGATTGGGAGGGCTGTGGTCCTGAAGAGAGATCCTGGGAACCTGAGGACAACATCCTAGACAAAAGTCTGGTCCTCAGGTTCTCAGGCTCCAAGAAGAGGGGGAGACCCAAGGGGGGGGGTACTGTTACGCCGAGCGCTCCGGGTCCCCGCTCCTCCCCGGAGCGCTCGCAACATCCTCGCTACTGCAGCGCCCCGGTCAGATCTACTGACCGGGTGCGCTGCGATACCGCCCCCAGCCGGGATGCGATTCGCGATGCGGGTGGCGCCCGCTCGCGATGCGCACCCCGGCTCCCGTACCTGACTCGCTCTCCCTCGGTCCTGTCCCGGCGCGCGCGGCCCCGCTCCCTAGGGCGCGCGCGCGCCGGGTCTCTGCGATTTAAAGGGCCACTGCGCCACTGATTGGCGCAGTTGGTCTAATTAGTGTGTTCACCTGTGCACTCCCTATGTATACCTCACTTCCCCTGCACTCCCTCGCCGGATCTTGTTGCCATTGTGCCAGTGAAAGCGTTTCCTTGTGTGTTCCTAGCCTGTGTTCCAGACCTCCTGCCGTTGCCCCTGACTACGATCCTTGCTGCCTGCCCCGACCTTCTGCTACGTCCGACCTTGCTCTTGTCTACTCCCTTGTACCGCGCCTATCTTCAGCAGTCAGAGAGGTTGAGCCGTTGCTAGTGGATACGACCTGGTTACTACCGCCGCTGCAAGACCATCCCGCTTTGCGGCGGGCTCTGGTGAATACCAGTAGTAACTTAGAACCGGTCCACTAGCACGGTCCACGCCAATCCCTCTCTGGCACAGAGGATCCACCTCCTGCCAGCCGAATCGTGACAACTACTACTTATATAGGGTTGGGCTGAGGGGATGGGGAAGAGTGCAGACACATGTTCAAATAAAAAAAAAAAGTTTGAGTGGCATTGGGGCCGCTCTGCCGGTGGGTCGTCATCCCCCCCCCCTGTGGGCACTGGTGCCGCGGCGGTGGTGGTCGCCGCCCAGTGCTACGCCATTTTATGCTAGGTACGTTGGGGACCCACTTTAAATAGGTGGCCTTGACGTGGCGAGTGGGCTTATACTTTTTGATCAAAAATGTATACTAACAACCTGTTAGTTTTTGATATTATGCTGAGAAGCAATTAGATCATTATACAAGATTGTAGATGTGCGAGCATGTCTGTTTCTTCTACCTGAATTCTTCCATAAGTGAGTCAACCCTTAAAATTATATATACAGTATCTCCCAAAAGTGAGTCCACCCCTCACATTATATATACACTATCATAAGTGAGTCCACCCCACACATTACATACAGTATCTCCCATAAGTGAGTCCACCCCTCACATTATATACAGTATCTCCCATAAGTGAGTCCATCCTCACATTATGTATAGTATCTCCCATAAGTGACTCCACCCCTCACATTATATAAAGTATCTTCCATAAGCGAGTCCACCCCTCACATTATATATACAGTATCTCCCATAAGTGAGTCCACCCCTAACATTATATATACAGTATCTCCCATAAGTAAGTCCACCCCTCACATTATATATACAGTATCTCCCATAATTGAGTCCACCCCTCATATTATATATACAGTATCTCACATAAGTGAGTACACTCTTCACATTATATATACAGTATCTCCCATAAGTGAGTTCACCCCTCACATTATATACAGTATCTTCCATATGTGAGTCCACCCCTCACATTATATAGAGTATCTCCCATAAGTGAGTCCACCCTTCACATTATATATTAAGTATCTCCCATAAGTGTGTTCACCCCTCACATTATATACATTATCTTCTATAAGCGAGTCCACCCCTTACGTTATATACAGTATCTCCCATAAGTGAGTCCACCCCTCACATTATATATACAGTATCTCCCATAAGTGAGTCCACCCCTCACATTATATACAGTATCTCCCATAAGTGAGTCCACCCCTCACATTATATACAGTATCTCCCATAAGTGAATCCACCCCTCACATTATATATACAGTATCTCCTATAAGTGAGTCCACCCCTCACATTATATACAGTATCTCCCATAAGTGAGTCCACCCCTCACATTATATACAGTATCTCCCATAAGTGAGTCCACCCCTCACATTATATACAGTATCTCCCATAAGTGAATCCACCCCTCACATTATATATGCAGTATCTCCTATAAGTGAGTCCACCCCTCACATTATATATACAGTATCTCCCATAATTGAGTCCACCCCTCACATTATATACAGTATCTCCCATAAGTGAGTCCACCCCTCACATTATATATACAGTATCTCCCATAAGTGAGTCCATCCTTCACATTATATATATATACAGTATCTCCCATAAGTGACTCCACCCCTCACATTATATACAGTATCTCCCATAAGTGAGTCCACCCCTCACATTATATACAGTATCTCCCATAAGTGACTCCACCCCTCACATTATATACAGTATCTCCCATAAGTAAGTTCACCCCTCACATTATATACAGTATATCCCATATGTGAGTCCACCCCTCACATTATATAGAGTATCTCCCATAAGTGAGTCCACCCCTCACATTATATATATACAGTATCTCACATAAGTGAATCTACCCTTCCCATTATATATCAAGTATCTCCCATAAGTGAGTTCACCCCTCACATTATATACATTATCTTCTATAAGCGAGTCCACCCCTAACATTATATATACATTATCTCCCATAATTGAGTCCACCCCTCACATTATATACAGTATCTCCCATAAGTGAGTCCACCCCTCACATTATATACAGTATCTCCCATAAGTGAGTCCACCCCTCACATTATGTATACATTATCTTATTTAAGCGAGTCCACCCCTTACATTATATACAGTATCTCCCAGTCAGCGCTGCTGGATAGCTGTTTCATGTGCCCCATGTGCCCCGCTCAATTTACATGTCCCCGCCACTTCGGCCCGTCAGTTTGCCACTCCTCTGCTGCCGCTGCCCTGTACCGTCGCTCTCTGTCGCTGTCATCACGTCGATGATCACGCGTCGTCCAGTAGTGGCCACATTAGCGGCGTCGTGATGATGGCGGTGGAGAGCGACGGCGCAGGGCAGTGGCAGGAGCAGCGAACTGACGGGCCGGAGCGGTGGGGACATGTGAGTATCATTGAGCATCTGTCTTTATGTGCCTCCATGTATGTGTCTGTATGTGTTCCCTGTCTGTATGTGTTCTCTCAACATATGATGGCTTCAACTAGAGGTGAGCGAATTTTCAGAAAAAATTAGTTTCAATACAAATTTATTTGCAGCAAATCGCTATTAAAAATTACTATTTTCGGGCTACAGAGAGCCTCAATAGGGGTGTAGCTTTTCCTTGCCGTAACACGCATAGGGAGTGTGCTGGGGTAGTGAAATAATACTGTTATTCAGTATGACATGCAGATTACAGGCATCGCTATTAGAATCACTGACGCAGAGCGGCACAAAGTATGGATGTAGCAGCAGGGTCATGAGACAATATGGCGTTACAATTAAGAGATTTTCGAGATGTCAGTTGAAGAGTTTAAAGGAAAAGTCCGGTAAGGACTATTCTTTTTCTATCCTGCCCGGGCTGCAAAAAATAAACTTTCACTTACCTTCCTACGTTCCCCCGGAGCTCCGCTACAGCTGATCGGTTGGCTGGGCTATCTGCTTCCTACTTCCCTTAGCCCGGAGCATCACACGGCACTTTAGCCTATCACCAGCAGAATGTCCCACCTCAGCCGGTGATAGGCTGAAGCGCCGCGTGACATTCTGGGCTAAAGGAAGTAGGAAGGAGACAGCCAGGCCGACCGATCAGCTGTAGCGAAACTCTGGGGGAATGTAGGAAGGTAAGTGAAAGTTTACTTTTTTTTGCAGACCAGGCAGGATAAAATAAGAATAGTCCAAACCGGACTATTCCTTTAAAGAGATTAACAAGTTTAATGTGCCATCAGCAGCATGAGGAGACCATTTGGTGGCACAATGACAGAGCGTGGAGGTGGTGACAGCATGAGGAGACCATATAGGTGCAGAATGACACAGCTTGGAGGTGGCATCAGCATAAGGAGACCATATGGTGGTAGAATGACACAGCCTGGAGGTGGCGGCAGCATGAGGAGACCATATGTCGGCACAATGACACAGCCAAGAGATGACAGCATCAGGAATCCTGAAAGTGACCCGGCGACAGAGTGGGGCGGTGGGTGGCAATACCAGTACCTGCTGACGAAGGTGGGTGAAAGAAGGAGCACTCTGCATCAGATGTGTGGCATCAGGCGGGTGGGAGGATCAGAAAAGTAGCTGAGGCAGGTAGGCAGAAGAAACCGGTCTCTTTTGTCAAAATGTTGGTGTGCACAAGTAAGTATTGAGGATATGCATTAGCTAAAACTTAACTTTTAATAATATTCTTAGAATAAAATATATGGACCCAAAAATTATTTGAAATCAAACAAAAGGAAAGGTGTGCAAAAAAACACCATGTGCCGCCTACACCACCAAGTATTGATGTGATGCAAAAACCTCTAAAAGGTGGAAAGGAACAACGTATGGTCCATTGTAACAGGTGGAGGTAAAAACCTACTCTCGCCGTTAATTCCCTTTTTGCCAAGCGTTACTTGCCCTAAAAAGGGTGGCCCCACACAGGAACCTCTTTCTATTTCCACCTAAAAACCCTGCCATTTCGCAGGGTTTTTAGGTGGAAATAGGAAGAGATTCATGTGTGGGGTTGCCCATTTTAGGGTGAGTAACACTTGCCTCTAAAAGGTGGAAGGGAAAAACGTATGGTCCATTGCAAAAGGTGGGGGTAAAAACTGACCCTGTAAAGCCCTACTCCCGCCTACTCTAACTCCCTTCTTGGAAAGTATTACTCGTCCTAAAAAGGGCAGCTCCATACAGGAACCTCTCCCTATTTCCACCTAAAAACCCTGGGAAATGGGAGAGGTTCCTGTGTGGGGCCACCCTTTTTAGGGCGAGTAACACTTGCCAAAAAGGGAATTAATGGGGCTATTTGCGACCACAAATCCAGTTTGGCTGCCCAGAAGTCCAGCAGATCTTCAATGTGGGTAGGCAGGGTTAAGTCACAGTATGCCACCACTTGCTGGTTCAGGTCCTGCTCAAGGTCTACCTGCTGCTGATGAGTAGCGTTGCTCGCGAATATTCGCAATGCAAATTTTATTCGCGAATATCGCGAATTCGTGAATATTCGCGAATATAGCACTATATATTTGTAATTACGAATATTCGTTATTTTTTTTTTCTTCACAGTACACATCACAGTGATCACCCCTCTCTGCTTCCAGCTTGTGTAGTGTAAAGAAGGCTCTAATACTACTGTGAGAGACTGATGTTCGAATTTTCGCATATGCGAATATTTGTATATGCTAATTTTCGCATTTGCGAATTTTCGCTTATGTTAATTTTTGCATATGCTGATTTTCGCATTTGCGAATTTTCGCTTATGCTAATTTTCGCATATGCTATTTATTGCATATGCACATTTTCGCATACGCGAACTTTCGCATATGCAAAAATTAAACGTGAATATTACGAATATGCGAATTTAGCGAATATATGACGAATATTCGTCCATATATTCGCAAAATATTGCGAATTCGAATATGGCCTATGCCGCTCAACACTACTTATGGGAGATACTGTATATATAATGTGAGGGTTGGACTCACTTATGGGAGATACTATATATATATATATATATATATATATATATATATATATATAATGTGAGGGGTGGACTCACTTATGTGAGATACTGTATATATAATGTGAGGGGTGGACTCACTTATGGGAGATACTGTATATATAATGTGAGGGGTGGACTCACTTATGTGAGATACTGTATATATAATGTGAGGGGTGGACTCACTTATGGGAGATACTGTATATATAATGTGTGGGGTGGACTCACTTATGGGTGATACTGTATATAATGTGAGGGGTGGACTCACTTATGGGAGATACTGTATATATAATGTGATGGGTGGACTCACTTATGGGAGATACTGTATATAATGTGAGGGGTGGAGTCACTTATGGGATATACTGTATATATAATGTGATGGGTGGACTCACTTATGGGAGATACTGTATGTATAATGTGAGGGGTGGACTCACTTATGGAAGATACTGTATATAATGTGAGGGGTGGACTCACTTATGGGAGATACTGTATATAATGTGAGGGGTGGACTCACTTATGGGAGATACTGTATATATATAATGTGAGGGGTGGACTCACTTATGGGAGATACTGTAAATATAATGTGAGGGGTGGACTCACTTATGGGAGATACTGTATATAATGTGAGGGGTGGACTCACTTATGGGAGATACTGTATATATAATGTGAGGGATGGACTCGCTTATGGGAGATACTGTATATAATGTGAGGAGTGGACTCACTTATAGGAGATACTGTATAAAATGTGAGGGGTGGACTCACCTATGGGAGATACTGTATATAATGTGAGGGGTGGACTCACTTATGGGAGATACTGTATAAAATGTGAGGGGTGGACTCACTTATGGGAGATACTGTATATAATGTGAGGGGTGGACTCACTTATGGGAGATACTGTATATATAATGTGAAGGGTGGACTCACTTGTGGGATATACTGTATATATAATATGAGGGGTGGACTCACCTCTGGGAGATACTGTATATATTATGTGAGGGGTGGAGTCACTTATGGGAGATACTGTATATATAATGTGAGGGGTGGGCTCACTTATGGGAGATACTGTATATATAATGTGAGGGGTGGACTCACTTATAGGGGATACTGTATATATAATGTGAGGGGTGGAGTCACTTATGGGATATACTGTATGTATAATTGTGAGGGGTGGACTTACTTATGGGAGATACTGTACATAATGTGAGGGGTGGACTCACTTATGGGAGATACTGTATATATATAATGTGAGGGGTGGACTCACTTATGGGAGATACTGTATATATAATGTGTGGGGTGGACTCACTTATGGGATATACTGTATATAATGTGAGGGGTGGACTCACTTATGGGATATACTGTATATATAATGTGAGGCGTGGACTCACTTATGGGAGATACTGTATATATAATGTGAGGGGTGGACTCACTTATGGGAGATACTGTATATAATGTGAGGGGTGGACTCACTTATGGGAGATACTGTATATGTAATGTGAGGGGTGGAGTCACTTATAGGAGATACTGTATACAATGTGAGGGGTGGACTCACTTATGGGAGATACTGTATATATAATGTGAGGGGTGGAGTCACTTATGGGAGATACTGTATATAATGTGAGGGGTGGACTCACTTATGGGAGATACTGTATATATAATGTGAGGGGTGGACTCACTTATGGGAGATACTGTATATAATGTGAGGGGGTGGACTTACTTATGGGAGATACTGTACATCCATAGGGTGCCCTTAGCTAAGTTTAAAAAAAAGTAGTGGAGCTATTAGATAACTTTAGTTATTTGCTATAATAGTATCTTATATGCTACTATACAATATATATTTTCTCAGTTATACAATTATTGATGGAATGTAGTTCACTTTTATGTACGGTTGTAATTGGGACATTGTTATACTGATGTCAGGTTTTACTCCTTAGATCACCATCACAGTGTTATCAGAGTTGAGTAACAGACTTTATGTCATGATCAATGATGTTTTACCTGATATCATTACAGGAGAGTTAAATCAGAGGGCGAAATGGAATAAGAGAATAATTACTGGAGGTGGTATAGGAAAAGAAGAGGGATTTCCCAATTCATTAGCATTATCTTTGTATCTTCTCCTTTTCAAAATGAATAAAGGCCTATAGCCATAATAGATACTTGATGTCTTTTTCTCATATTAATAGTTTGTTTACATTGATAGTTGGATACATTATTAAAAAGGATGAGAAGAAAAACCCTCATTCAATCTCTGAGGACTATAGATCTTGAATCTAGAAATTCTTTTATCTAAACTGCCTAAAGGCCCCTTTACATGGGCCAGTTATGGGGCAAATGAGCTTTCATAGGAACGCTTGTTTCCGATAATTGGTCCATGTAAAAACTCTAGTGTTCAGGGAGTGGGAAGAAAACATTATTCGTAAGCTGATCGCATCTTTTGAGCAGCCAATAAAACCATCACAATCACCCTGTGTAAACAGAGGATGTGCAGGTGACAATGATGAACCAAGGGTGTCCTAAAAAGGCCATTACGAAGGACCTAATTTTGTTCATCAAAATTCTCACAATTGAAGAGAATCAAGTCTACCATTTCGTATAGTATAATACATTTTCAGTGACTTAAACCGAATTTAAGGGGTTTCCAGTATTTTTGGTTCTTTGAATGTAAGACAGGGGCAGCAAAGTTAGTCTATTTACTAATACTTCACTTACCAGTGATTGGTGGCTGGTATAGAATTTCTATGTCTTTCTTTTCCCCGGAAGTTCATCCTCTGCAGCCTACAAAATTAATGTTGTCTTGGACCATTCCCAGCTTGCTGTACAGCCCAAGACATTACATCACAAGTCAGGTGCTAAAAGGGAGCTTGGCTGCTTCATCTGTTGTGTGTGAATTCATCATCACACACATCTAAAGCTTATGTGTCAGGTGATGTCGGGCAAGAGATGTGATCAAAGGGAATGTGGCTGTGTTGCAATTGGTGGGGTGACCAATGTGTGGAACGGAAATAAGTATCCTCCCACCATGAAACAAAGGATCCTGAGGATTGTAGTCAGAGGAAGACCACAGAAAGTAGCCAGTTCCCAAAAAACAAGCCAGCAATGTGATAAGGGACACAGGATATGGCCATTTACCACCAACAGAAGCACATATCCTTGGTAAGAATATCCACTACTGTATGTCACTATTAATTAAATTACTAAACTCACCTTATGGTGGATAATCCCTTCAATGCTTCTGGAAACTCTGTCTTGTATTTCGTATTTAGTCTTGCTATAAAAAAAATTTGGGGAAATGTTTGTTGACTACTTGATGGTGAGATGTTAGATTATTATTACCTTTATAAGTGTATGAGTGAACTTTTGTGCTTGTCCATGCTTTGGCAGAGAGCAGATGGGTTAAGACACACCATATATACTATATATATATATATATATATATATATATATATATACTGTATACATATATATAAATCTAATGCTCAGTGATAAATAAAATTCCAAATTTTAATAGCAGAAAGTAGGAAAATTGCAGCACTCACCACTACTTCTTTGCTTTTATTTATTAAGGATTTAATTACATATAAGCCATATTTTGTTGTTCATGTGGTTCTGTGTCCATACTGATTTTTCTCTATCAGCAAGACAACATACCCCCTTTAATAAATGCTTAAGAACACATGGAGTATATCAGTACAGTTATAGGGTGTCCAAAATACACTATACCACAAAATACGTACAAGAAAAAGCTTTTGTCATTTTTAATAAAACATTTTATGAGGGTAACTGTGAACTCCAGGTTTGTATGTGTCAAATTCGTGGATAGACTGGTCGATGGGAAGATGACATAATCGGATACTCTGCAAGAAGCTTGGTGGATTTCCAAATTGCGAGCTGTAGGACCACTTGGTTTGAATTTAAAAACATGACTAAAGCTTTTTCTTGAAGGTATTTTGTGCTGGTTGCTATTTTGTATTTTAATATAATTATAATGGCTCACATTTATCAATCTCCTCTGATAAAACAGAGCAGTTTTTATCTTGAGACAAGTTAATAACTCTAGGCCAATGTGTTTTGTGATAAGTAAGTGGGCAATGACGTAGGACACAGAAAGTGCTATTATGTACTCAAGGCCAAGATAAAGAGTTTGATTAAATCACTGTCCTCTCAGTCCTACTAGTTATATGCTTCTAGACATGAAGGACATTTTACAAATAAATGCAAACGATTAGAAGTGGTGGTGAGTGCCGTGATTTTCTTTCTTTCTCCTATTATAGTTTTTCCTTAATATACTGAATACTTCAGACCCTGAATATGTGCAGTGCATGTAGAAGGGGTATAAGCCAAAGGATTAGAACATGTACATGCCATTTGTTCCAACCAATCAAAACCTGTCACTAGGTCAATGTTTAAAAAAAAATAATAATTAATTGACCTTTTAAATAATATTTAGCCTGGTTCTGCACATTGAAGGAGGCTATGGTTTGACATCAGGAAAAACAGGTTGAGTACATGTTATATTCATGCTGCATAATATTTACTGCAGTATTAGTCACACCAGCAACTGAAGGCTGATCTTGGGGTCTAAAGCTTCAGGAGATTGTTTATTTACATACTACTCATCCATGTAAATAAGAGACATGATCCATTTTTATAAAGCAAAATATGTATATATATATATATATATATATATATATATATAAATGCGAAGAAGAGCGCAGCACTCTGAGAGTAAGTGAAATATTAGATATCGTTTATTCCATCTAGATCAAGACAACGTTTCAGCTGCATTCCTGCAGCCTTTTTCAGGCTTGAAAAAGGCTGCAGGAATGCAGCTGAAATGTTGCCTTGATCTAGATGGAGTAAACGCTATCTAATATTTCACTTACTCTCGAGTGCTGCGGTCTTCTTTGCATTTATCTACTTCTATCCTGGGACCAGGGATATTGCACCGATAGCTTCAGGTGTGCTGCTCCTTCTTGGTTCTATATATATATATATATATATATATATATATATATATATATATAGCTTTATTTTGATATTTGGCCTTCATGTATCACTTGCATACTGCAATTTAAATGACTACTTCACTTCAAATGTCTTAAGTAGAGATGAGCGAATCAAATCGGACGAATCAGAATTTGTTACGAATTTCCTGAAAAATTTGATTCGTAACAAATCTGAATATTGTCGTGACTCGATAAAACAAATCGCTTCATTAAACTCCATTTAGTGCAGTCCAGGCTCCAGAGAACCTAAAATGGTGGCTACAAGTGTGAGGACACGGGGCAAGGAACTCTGGGAAGGCGGGTAGGCGGGATCACCCTGAATCACATGCGGCATGCAGCCTATCCGCAGCCAGCCAGCCCTGTGATGTCACAGCCCTATATAATCGACATCCATCGCTGCAGACAGGCATTTCTGGGATTATTTCCTGAGAGAGCAGACAGTGTCTGTGTGTGTATTACTGAGAAAAAATATCTTTACAGCGGCGAATCAATTCACCAGAAGCCCACATCACTGCAGGCAGGCAGATAGACAGGGACAGTAGAGAGAGAGAGTACACTTTATGTAACTCTATATAACTCTTTATAACTCTAAAGCAAATAGGGGACAGTTAGTGTGAGCACTAAAAGACCTAGTCACCTGCTTTTAATGCCTAATTCAGGCATAACCATGCTGGGGCGTATTTTGCTATCCTAAGTGTAATATATATGCACTCAGCACTTTTATGTTTTTTTCCTGTTAAACTCATAGGGGCCAGTTATTGTTAAAGGCCAGAAAGACATACACATCTGTTTTTAATGCCTAATTCAGGTGTAACCATAGTGGGGCGTATTTTGCTATCCTAAGCGTAATATATACACACTCAGTGCTTTTATGGTTTTTTTTCCTGTTAAACCCATAGGGGCCAGTTATTGTTAAAGGCCAGAAAGATGTACACACCTGTTTTTAACGCCTAATTCAGGTGTAACCGTAATGGGGCGTATTCTGCTATCCTAAGTGTAATATATATGCACTCAGTGCTTTTATGTTTTTTTCCTGTTAAACTCATAGGGGCCAGTTATTGTTAAAGGCCAGAAATACTTACACACCTGCTTTTAATGTCAAATTCAGGTATAACGGTACTGGGGCGTATTTTCCTATCCTATGTGTAATATATCCTCTTAGCGCTTTCACGTTTTTTCCTGTTAAACTCATAGTGGCCAGTTATTGTTAAAGGCCATTAATACATACACACCTGCTTTTAATGCCTAATTCAGGTGTAACCATACTGGGGCGTATTTTCCTATCCCAAGTGTAATATACGCACTTAGCGCTTTTACATTTTTTCCTGTTAAACTCATAGGGGCCAGTTATTGTTAAAGGCCATACATACCTACACACCTGCTTTTAACACCTACTTCAGGTGTAGCTGTACTGGGGTGTATTTTCCTATAATAAGTGTAATATATACGCACTCAGCTGTTGTATGTTTTTTTATCCTGTTAAACTCATAGGGGCCAGTTAGTGTTAAAGGAGTACTATGGCACTTTTTTTCATTAAGCCTCCGTACCCGGGCGGCAAAATCAAACAAAACAAACTTTAACTCACCTGCTTACGTTCCCCCGTTGCTCCAATGTCGGTGTCCCGTTCTCCGGTCCCTGTCAGCTTGATGTCCCGCTGCGGCTGGTGATACGCTGAGACTTACCAAGCTGCAGGAAACGGAAGAAGACAGGAACCGGAGAATGGGACACCGACATCAGAAGAATGGGGGAACGTAGGCAGGTGAGTTAAAGTTTGTTTTGTTTCATTTTGCAGCCCGGCACGGAGGTTTAATTTTTTTTTTAAGTGCCATAGTACTCCTTTAAAGGCCAGAAATACCTACACACCTGCTTTTAACATCTAATTCAGGTGTAACCGTACTGGGGTGTATTTTCCTATCATAAGTGTAATATATACGCACTCAGCTGTTGTACAAGTATGTCAGGCAGAGAAGTGCCAGGCATGCACAGAGCAGTGGCAGAGGCCTAAATTCATCAGGCGCAGGCAGAGGTCGCAGCAGAATAGGGGTGCGTGGCAGCAGGAGTCGCAGCGAGAGGTCTGAGCTCCTGGTGTCAGATAGCGGTCGTGTCTCAACCAGCAACCCAGCAGCCCTGATTGATTGGTTCACTCGGCCATCCACTTCATCCCAAGTGACATCCGACACCCCCAGTCAACAGTCCGTGGGTTCCTCAGACTCAACCCTCAGATGGCATGGCCTTCATGCTGCTGCTGCCACCTCAAGGCTCTGTCATTGTGCCGTCATATGGTCTCCTCAATCTGATGCTGCCACCTCCAGGCTCTCTCATTGTGCTGCCATATGGTCTCCTCATGCTGATGCTGGCACCTACAGGCTCTCTCATTGTGCCGCCATATGGTCTCCTCATGCTGATGCTGCCACCTCCAGGCTCTGTCATTGTGCTGACATATGGTCTCTTCGTACTGATGCTGCCACCTCCAGGCTCTGTCATTGTGCCACTCTGCGGCCAAGATAGGCTGATGCACCTCCAGGCTGTGTCATTCTGCAGCCATGTGACCTCCTCATGCTGCTGGCACATTAAACTTAAATGGGGTACACTGGTGGCAAAACATTTTTTTAGGTTTTTAAAAGTCAACTGGTTCCAGAAAGTTAAAAACAGATTTGTAAATTACCTCTATTAAAAAATCCCAATCCTTCCAATACTTATCAGCTGCTGTATGCTCCACAGCAAGTTCTTTTCAAAGGTCCTTTCTGCTTGACCACAAGTGCTCTCTGCTGACACCTCTGTCTATGTCAGTTCCTAAAATTGAAAGAGGTGTCAGCAGAGGGCACTTGTGGTCAGGCAGTAATGCAAAAAGAAAAGAACTTCTTGTGTATTATACACTGGAGTACTGGAGTACTTGCTGTGTATTATAAGTACTGGAAGGATTGGGATTATTTAATAGAAGTAATTTACAAATCTGTTTAACATTCTGGCACCAGTTGATTTTAACCTCCTAAGGACCCAGCTTTCCAGTGGAGTACCCCTTTAAGATTTTTTTAATAGAAGTCATTTAGAAATCTGTTTAACTTTCTGGTACCAGTTCATTTAAAAAAAGATGTTTTCCACCCGAGTACCCCTTTAATCTCTTCAAAATCTATAAATTACATTTCCAAAATCTCTTTAATCTCTTCAATTGTGATGCCATATGGTCTCCCAACCCTGCTGTCACCTCCAGACTCTGTCATTGTGCCACCCTATGGTCTTCTCATGCTGCCGCCACCTCCAGGCTGTGTCATTCTGCCACCATTTGGTCTCCTCATGCTGCCACCACCTCCAGGCTGTGTCATTCTGCCACTATATGGTCTCCTCATGCTGCCGCCACCTCCAGGCTGTGTCGTTCTGCCACTATATGGTCTCTTCATGCTGCTGCAACCTTAAGGCTGTGTCATTCTGCCACTATATGGTCTTCTCATGTTGCCGCCACCTCCAGGCTGTGTCATTCTGCCACCATATGGTCTCCCCATGCTGCCGCCACCTCCAGGCTGTGTCATTGTGCCGCCAAATGGTCTCCTCATGCTGCCGCCAACTCCAGGCTATGTCATTGTGCCACCATGTGGTCTCCTGCTGGCACATTAAATTAAAATCTTAATGTTCATCTATTTAAAATCTTCAATTAAAATTTAAAAAAATATCTGTAATCTTTTCAATTGTGAGGCCCTATTGTCTCGTTAGGCTGCTGCCACCTCTAGGTTCTGTCATTGTGCTGCCATGTGATGTCCTTGTTATATTGATCTTGTAGTTTGACAGTATTTTTTTCAAAGTAAACGCTTTGGGCACCCGGGACACTCAGGCATGAGCATGGGGGGGGGGGGGGGGGGATAGGGGGCGCTGGGAGGCAGGGGCTTGGACAGGCGGTATCTGGTTTTGCAGTGGACCGCCAGTTAGATTTTAACATACAAGTACAAGCTATTTCCCTGTAGCAACTTATACACTGCAGCAATTATACACTATTGGAGCTGGAATAACCGCAGCTGCTTGCACCACAGTTGCCCTCCAAAAATGTTTGAGTCCTCAAAAAATGATTTAAAGTTTGCTCATTCCAATTACCAGGCTCTCTCATTGTGCCGCCATGTGATCTCCTCATGCTGCTTGTGGAACATTTAACTCATTAATCTCTTTAAACTCTTCAATTGACATCCAAAAAATATCTTACATTTCTTCAATTGTGACACCATATGGTCTCCAGACCCTGCTGCCACATCCAGACCCTGTCATTGTGCTGCTCTGCAGCAGTGATTCTAATAGTGATGCCTGTAATCTGCACGCCATTCTTAATAACAGTATTATTTCACTAACACAGCACACTCCCTATGCATGTTATGGCAAGGTAAAGTTTTCTACACCTCTATTGAGGCTCTCTGTAGCCTGGAAATAGCCGTTCTTAATATCGATTACATTTTTCTAAAATTAGCTCATCTCTAGTCTTAAGCTTTCACAATCTGAAGTCCACTCAGAAAAATATGAACGTTAGGGAAACCTACCAGAAGAAAGAATAATGAAGGCCCTTTTATTTTCATCCCTAACTTAAAAAGACCCATAACTTCCTTATCTTTATGTCAGAATTTGAACCGCCAAAAAAATTTACCAATCAGATTTCTGCTTTCATTTTTAAAAAGACCTCTAAAAATTTTAAGAAGCAATCTGATTGGTTGCTATGGGCAACTGCGCCACTCAAAGCAACCAACCAGATCACTTCTTTTATTTTTCAGAGGCCTTTCTTAAAAATGAAAGAAGCCATCTATTCATTGCTATGGGCTATTTTCCTCTGCACAGGTTTTGACAAATCTCCCCCAATATCTCTACTTCCCACGTAGCTGAAAAAGCAGCATAGGTTAAGTGTGTAAAGACGAGCTATAAATTCTGAGTGTTATTTACCAATGATTTCTTTGATGACATTTTTATTGCCTGGTTACTGTATCATATTCTTAGACATCTTGCTGTTTATAAACTGCAAATAAAAGAAGCCTCAGGGGACAATCAACATGGGAAAAAATTAAATATGCAAATATATTATACACACTTTGTGTACTGTGAACACAGCATATGGAAGGTGTTTCATTAACATGCACTACTGTCTAATGCCAATGAGAAGTTGACTATTGGCATTACATAATTATATTACAGATTCCTTGTTATTAAAATAGCCTGCACCTCTTAGCCATGATTCAGGAATAGTAGAAAAAAATCCAGCTCACCGTGTGCTGGTCCTTTGCCTGGACTGTGCTGTGGCAGGCACTAAGGCAATATAGCAAAGAAGGAAGGTTTTCCAGCGAGGGAATAGTATAAAAATCTTCTTTATTATAAAAAAAAATTTATTTGGCACCCAGAGAAGTCAAGTGTATTGCCAGACGTGCGCCCACTATTGGGCAAATTTTGTCACCTTCAACTTTTAGATCCCACACTCCTCCTACGCCTACTTGGCTTAAATATCTAGGCTGTTTGCGGCCATAACAAATGTGCCTGTTGCACGGTGATCCCACAACTGAATTTGCATCTTTTGTTACAGGAGAAATATTTGGTATTAAACAATATATCAATTGTAACACTTCTTTTGTTATTTATTTGATGTCCTGTACAGAATGCAGAGTGCAGTATGTGGGATGCACAACAAATTCTCTGAAAACCCGAATTAGTAAACATCTATCTGACATCAAACACTTTAAACGGTAGCTTCCACCATCTTTTTTTTTTCTGTCCCTGTCTATTGCCCATCTCGCCCTAACCCCCTCCCTGCTTTTACATTTTTTTTTTTACTAGATAAAAAATGCATTTTTGTCTGCCTGGTAGTGTGCTCACTACCAGGCAGACTTCCCCAGCAGGCACAACGTCACTGATGCCTGCTGGGGGGCCGACTTCCGCCCTTAGTTCATCTACACAGGGTGCCTCCAGCTGTTTCACCACTACAACTCCCAGCTTGCCTTGACATCTATTGGCTGTCAGGGCATGCAAAGAGTTGTAGTGGTGAAACAGCTGGAGGCACCCCGTGCAGCTCACCCCCGAGAAAAATTTATTTGTTATGGCCGCGGCGTTGATCATAACCCGAAACAATGTATAAACGATGGGCTGTACACTTATTCAAATTGATTCCAGCACTCACGGTTAGATGATTCATATTTTCATATTTATTCGGATATTTTCTGTAGTTTAAGTCAGCTTGACAGATGGGATGTCGGCGAACATCCAGTCTAGCAGAGGTCTTAATGCATTAGCTGGGAGCCATCAGGGTCATGACGTGACGTTTCGGGGGACCTCCCCCTTACTCATGCGTACTAGGTCCTGGATATCCGAGGGAAGATATAGGAATCTCACACCTGGGTTCGCACTTAATTAGTGTCAGGTAAATGAAAATAATTTTTCACTATGTGCATGTTATCCTATAGAATATACTAATTGTTAACATGGTATATTATATGTGAGATTACTAATCTAACCTACGGATGTTACATATTATTTCTTTACAAAAAAAGCTTTACAACTACAGACTTCATTTAAGCCTGATGGGGAAGTCGTTTCCATATAAGTGATCCAATAAGCCTCCCTTTGCAAGAGACGCTTGCGGTTCTGAGTGTCATTCGTCTCTGTGTGAACTTGTTCTAAGATTTGCCATCGGAGTTCGTTCACATTATGTTTTGCTTCTAAGAAGTGTCTCGCTACTGTAGTCTCGCTATATTTAGTGGATTCTCCTACGGTTTTAGTTGTTAATGCTTTCCTAATATTATTTTTGTGCTCTGCTATCCTTAATTGAATTTTTCTGCTGGTTTAACCGATGTAATTTTTACCACATCGGCATTTCAACATATACGGTAGATAACATTTTCTGTATTACATGTGAAAAAAACGCGGCATGAAATTATTGAACCTTTCTTAGGATGGTAGATATTCTCTCCTTTAATGATATTGTTACAATGGGGACATGATAAACAGGGGTATGTACCTTTTCGTTTAGTTCCTAGAAATGTCTGGTAATCTTTTTTCTTGTTTGAAATATCTTCTCGTATTATCATGTTGCCTATTGTTTTTCCTCTACTATGTATAAACATGGGGGGGTTCTTTAAATAACTTTCCATATTCCCCAATATTTATTAATAGTTTTTTTTAATTAGGTTAGTATGTCTATCATATGTACTAATGTACATTACTCTCTCAATTTTTTTCTTCTTGTTTTTTTCTTTTTTCTTTAATAGGTCTTTTCTGTCTAAGGAGGATACTTCCATTTCTATTTTTCTTAATTCTTTTCTAGAATATCCTCTGTTTTCAAATTTTTCTGTAATAATTTTCTTATTTCTTTCGTATTACTCAGCTTTATTAATTATTCTTTTGGCTCTAATATATTGACTTTTTGGTAGACCTTGAAAAATGCTTGGATTATGAAAAGTTTTTTCATGTAACATATTATTTTTGTCTGTACTTTTAACGTATAAGGTGGTATCGAATGTTTTCTAATTTTTTATGACTTCTACATCCAGAAATTGAATTTTATTGGGATTGTATGTAACTGTAAATTTAATAGTGGGGTGTACCGTATTTAATTTATGTGCAAACTCGAGGAGAGATTCCCCCGTTCCCGTCCAGAGCATGAAGATATCGTCCACATAACGTAGCCACATCAGTGGAATCTCCATGTCTGGGGCGGAAAAGACGAATCTCTCCTGGAATTCATGCATGAAAATATTAGCAAGACTTGGGGCAACGGGGGACCCCATCGAAGTCCCGCCTACTTGCAAAAAAAATTGGGTGTCAAAACGGAAATAATTTCTATGTAGGACAAAATCCAGAATATTCATCAAAAATGCAATCATCGTATTGCTTAAGTTTTTGTTTTTACACAAAGTTTCATGTATACATTCAGCCCCTTCTGTTTCAGGGATATTAGTATATAAACTATGTACGTCGATTGTACATAAAAATTTTACATTTGTAGTATCTATTTCATTAAGACATTGTAGAAAATGAGTAGTATCTTGGAGACAACAATCTAATTTTTTAACCTCAGGTTGGAGGAAGCTATCCACAAGGAACGCGAGTGGCTCCAACAGGGAGCCCATACCCGAAACGATCGGGCGCCCTGGGGGTCGGTCGCGATGCTTGTGGATTTTTGGAAGGAGATACAAAACAGGGGTACGGGGAAAATCAACCAATAAACTATTATACATTCTTTTAGAGATGGTACCATTCTCAAAAGCCTGACTGATGAACAGATCAATATCTGCCTTTAATCTTAACGTAGGGTCATCCTTCAATAATTGGTATACATTTATATCTTCTAACAGCTTGCTGCATATAGTCATCTCTACGCATCAACACGATGCCCCCCCCCCCCTTGTCAGCACGTTTTCTTCCTTTGAAACATTAGAACTGAATTTTCCGACACTATTCCACTTTTCACTAACTTCTGCAATCACTATCTGTGAAAATGCATCTGCACTATTAGAGGCAACATCGGGTATAAATGTAGATTTTTTTCTAAGAGAATCTGGAATTGTTTGAAGTGGTACTTCAGCCCGAGAAAAAGTTGTCTCATTGTCGTGCAGATACATCTTCATTTTAATGTTCCAATTCAGTTTTAACATATCAACTTTGAAATCAAAAATATCCTTATCGTGTGACAAAACGAATCCCAATCCAAAGGATAGGGGATAAGATGTCTGACCGCGGGGGGCCCGCCGCTGGGGACCCCCGCAATCTTGCATTCGGCATCCACTTCTTTGAGCTGCACGCCGCGCTGCCAGCTCACAAACTCCTGGGTGCCTACCACGAGGCCAGAGTATTGTGATGTCACGACTCCGCCCCATGTGATGTCATGCCCCACCCCGCTATGCAAGTCTATAGGAGGGGGCATGACGTCACACGGTGGTGGAGTCATAACATCACGATACTCCGGCCCCATGGTCGGCACCCTGCAGTTTGTGAGCTGGCAGGGCGGCATGCAGCTCAAAGAGGTGGGTGCTGAATGCAAGATTGCGGGGGACCCCCGCGGTCAGACATCTTTTCCCCCTATCCTTTGGATAGGGGATAAGATGTCTTAGGGCCGGAGTACCCCTTTAACTTGTAAATATAAACACATTATTGTGTTTTCTCCTTTTATGCTAGAAAAACTTGATTGTTTTCCTTTCTTTCAAACAAGATTATCTTTCCCAGTTTGTTTACAGTAGACTCAGCAAGAATCCAGCATGTGGGACAAGGGTTAACTATAAACCGAAGGTAAGAGCTTTATAACAAGTAATGGCTGTATCACAAATACACATTTTCTTCTATTTAGGACATTTGGAATGCCAGGTAAAGGAATTTGTAACTGGGAACAGTGATACATTTCTTAGAATGCTAAGAATCTATATCTACATAATTTCAGTCGCTATACATTCACTATACATTCGCTATACATTCACAGCAATTTTGGTGGACCCGATGGACTAACGTTAGAATTAATAAATAAAAAATAGCAAATTTCTTATCAAAAGCTGCCATTTAACCACTTCTAGACCACAGGTCTCCATGACTAAATTCTAAATTTCATATTTTGATGGCTCGTTTATTAGTTCATTGTTTCATCAAATATCTTGTCAAGGGCTTGTCCAGAATTACAGAAATATGATTCTTTTGTTACAAAAACACTTCTCTTCATTTATTGTCTCCAGTGTTTCCATGTTATGTTAGAGCTGATGACAATACATAGGTAGACTTTAGGCCACTGCAATTTCCCAGTATCCAGTTTCTTGTGGACTAAGGCCACCTCTTTCTATTACAGCCCCAACACCGATCCACCACCTTCTCCCCCCACTAGTTGTATCCTTAGTAAAACCGAGGAACGGAGTATTAAAGGGGTACTCCGGCGCCAAGACTATCCAAAGGATCTTGCACGCAGCACCCTGTTATAATCAGTGCCTGGAGCATGTTCGCTCCGGGTCTGATTACAGGCGATCACGGGGGCCGGAGCATTGTGACATCACGGCCCCGCCCCCGTGTGACGTTACGCTCTGCCCCCTAATGCAAGCCTTTGGGAGGAAGCGTGACAGTAATCAGACCCAGAGCGAACATGCTCCGGGGACTGATTATAATGGGGTGCTGCGTGAAAGATCACGGGGGTCCCCAGTGGTGGGACCCCCATCATCAGGCATCTTATCCCCTATCCTTTGCATAGGGGATAAGATGTTTTAGCGCCGGAGTACCCTTTAAGACCTGGTGACATTCTTGGCCTATAGTTTCTAGTGAAAGGTCAGGCTGAGTGTCAGGTGTGAATAGTTACTTGAAGTAACATATGTTTGAATGGGCACTGTCAGAATCAAAAACTTTTTATATGCTCTACATTTTGACAAAACCTTTCTTATATACTACATTAAAAAAGTTATCTTTTTTTATAGAAATCATGACTTAACAAAAGACCATTAGGGGCCCCGATATCATCCAGAACATAATCCTCTCCAGCTGCAGCATCATCAAGCATAGGGAGGAACAAAGTCAGTAAGTGAGGGCGGGACTAGCATCTCTCTGTGTTCACTCCTGTTCTGAAAACAGAACAGCCTGCAGTGATTGGATGGAGAGAATCAGCACAGCACAGCAGACTCAGGGAGGAAGTTATTGCATAGTGAGTAAGGGTGGGCTTAGTGCTTGCCTTGGTGCTGGCCTTGAGCAGCAGAACAGAGGGATTTGTAAGCCAAGTACACAAGCTTGATACATGAAAAAGACATGTAACAAATCTGCATGACCTAGTGAGTAACATATATAAGGATTATTATTTTCAGTAAGATGACAGGTATGCTTTAACTCTTTCTATAATGACTTGTAAGACTAGGTTTTTATTCAGTATTTTTGTACTGCTAGTGTAGGTGGTTGATGCAAAGTTAAATGGATTCGTCAGCCTTAAAAAAAAAAAAAGGTTTTCCCTATCCACAGAAACCGGAATAAGTGTCTGATTACAGGGGGTCCAACTGCTGGGAGCCCCATGATCTGCAGAACTAGGTCCCACTCTTCCCCCAAAGCACTGGCTCCCACCTTCCCTGACGAACAGGTTTAAACAGTGATGGGTCGCTTAGTCAACCAACTGGCCGCAGCTTCGGTTAGTGATTGGCTGAGCTGACCGTCGATGCTGAGATCAGTTCATCTCGGAAGGTGGGGCCTGAAGCACTCAGCAAGAGGAGTTGGGTTCCACTCTGGAGATTGGAGGGGGATACATTTTTTTTTAAAGCTGGATAACCCCTTTAATCCAGCTTTTCTCTCTCTCTCTCTCTCTCTCTCTCTCTCTCTCTCTCTCTCTCCTCTCACACACACACACACACACACACAAGGATATTCAAAAGGTGTTGTGCTTTTTTTTTGTATATTTTTCAACACATCTATATACAAAGTAGTGAAACCCTTCAGGATCAGGACCATTTTGACTTTATCGGGTACTCCACTCCCCAGCGTTCGTACCATTTAGTTCCGAATGCTGGGAGCAGGGTCCTCATGACATCATGCCCCGCCCCTCATCACATCATGCTCCGCACCCTCAATGCAAGTCTATGGGAGGGGGTGTGACCGAAAAACCATCTATGCTTCCCTGACTAAGAGGAGGTCAGCATCATCACAGTGAGCCACAGAGCCACGAGGACACGCCGAAAAACATCCATATTCCATCAACAGCTCATTGCTTGGGACGGTTTGCGGTCCTGCCAGAGACCCCGTCCGCAGCTGGAGCTGCAACGCTAACAGGACAAAAGACCGGAGGGTAAGAGGTACGCTGTATCGCTTGTTTTTCTTACTCTCCCATCGCTACATCCAAGACTGAACAGTGCAGCGCATTATTATAACCAAGAATTATCGCTGCTCTGTCTGTTCTATGCATACTGCAGACTGTTTCCTTCCCCGCAACTTGTGAAACACAGACTACGAGGTTTCATCAGCGCAGGATCACCTGCAGCCTCCTGCCAAAAGGAACCTTATGTTTTTTGCTCTGCCTCGCTATTTCTCAATTCGGACTTTGCTGTCAGATCAATCACTTTACTAAACATTATACAGACTTTGCTGCTAATCATTACCTATTGTATATTGAATGTTTTATATAACTGCATAGTTTATTGTTAAATAACGGGGAAGTAGACTGCTAGGGCCCAGCGCTCTCCCCACAGTGATTACATACTATTTATAAAGTCATGGCCAAAAATGTTGGCACCCCTGAAATTTTTCTGGAAAATGAAGTATTTCTCACAGAAAAGAATTGCAGTAGCACATGTTGTGCTATACATTTGTTTATTCCCTTTGTGTGTATTGGAACTAAACCAAAAAAGGGAGAAAAAAAAGCTAATTCGAAATTGTGGATAAATAAGATTGTTTCAAGCATGTGATGCTCCTTTAAACTCACCTGGGGCAAGTAACAGATGTGGGCAATATAAAAATCACACCTGAAAGCAGATAAAAAAGAGAGAAGTTAAAGGGGTACACCGGTGAAAACTTTTTTTTCTTTTAAATCAACTGGTGGCAGAAAGTTAAACATATTTGTAAATTACTTCTATTAAAAAATCTTAATCCTTCAAGTACTTATTAGCTGCTGAATGCTACAGAGGAAATTCCTTTTTTTTTTTTTTGGAACACTGATGACATCACGAGCACAGTGCTCTCTGCCGACATCTCTGTCCATTTAGTAACCATGCATAGCAGATATATGCTAAGGGCAGCAGGGTGGCTCAGTGGTTAGCACTGCTGCCTTGCAGTGCTAAGGACAACAATAACGTCAGCAGCGAGAACTGTGGTCGTGATGTCATCAGAGAGCATTCCAAAAAGAAAATAATTTCCTCTGTAGTATTCAGCAGCTAATAAGTACAGGAAGGATTCAGATTTTTTAATAGAAGTAATTTACAAATATGTTTAACTTTCTGCCACCAGTTGATTTAAAAGAAAAAAGGTTTTCACCGGAGTACCCCTTTAACTTAGTCTTTGCATTGTGTGTCCGTGTGTGCCACACTAAGCATGGACAAAAGAAAGAGGAGAAGAGAACTGTCTGAGGACTTGAGAACCAAAATTGTGTAAAAATATCAACAATCTCAAGGTTACAAGTCCATCTCCAGAGATCTAGATTTGCCTTTGTCCACAGTACGCAACATTATCAAGATGTTTGCAACCCATGGCACTGTAGCTAATCTCCCTGGGAATGGACGGAAGAGAAACATTGATGAAAGGTGTCAACACAGGATAGTCCGGATGGTGGATAAGCAGCCCCAAACAAGTTCCAAAGATATTCAAGCTATCCTGCAGGCTCAGGGAGCATCAGTGTCAGCGCAAACTATCCGTCGACATTTAAATGAAATGAAACGCTATGGCAGGAGACCCAGGAGGACCCCACTGCTGACACAGAGACATAAAAAAGTAAGACAACATTTTGCCAAAATGAACTTAAGCCAAAATCCTTCTGGGAAATTGTCTTGTGGACAGATGAGACCAAGATTGAGCTTTCTAGTAAAGCACATCATTCTACTTTTTACCGAAAATGGAATGAGGCCTACTGTCACGATGCCGGCTGGCAGGAGGTGGATCCTCTGTGCCAGAGAGGGATTGGCGTGGACCGTGCTAGTGGACCGGTTCTAAGTCACTACTGGTTTTCACCAGAGCCCGCCGCAAAGCGGGATGGTCTTGCTGCGGCGGTAGTGACCAGGTCGTATCCACTAGCAACGGCTCAACCTCTCTGACTGCTGAAGATAGGCGCGGTACAAGGGAGTAGACAGAAGCAAGGTCGGACGTAGCAGAAGGTCGGGGCAGGCAGCAAGGATCGTAGTCAGGGGCAATGGCAGGAGGTCTGGAACACAGGCTAGGAACACACAAGGAAACGCTTTCACTGGCACAATGGCAACAAGATCCGGCGAGGGAGTGCAGGGGAAGTGAGGTATACATAGGGAGTGCACAGGTGAACACACTAATTAGAACCACTTGCGCCAATCAGCGGCGCAGTGGCCCTTTAAATCGCAGAGACCCGGCGCGCGCGCGCCCTAGGGAGCGGGGCCGCGCGCGCCGGGACAGGACCGACGGAGAGCGAGTCAGGTACGGGAGCCGGGGTGCGCATCGCGAGCGGGCGCCACCCGCATCGCGAATCGCATCCCGGCTGGAGGCGGTATCGCAGCGCACCGGGTCAGTGGATCTGACCGGAGCGCTGCGGTAGCGAGAGTGTAGCGAGCGCTCCGGGGAGGAGCGGGGACCCGGAGCGCTCGGCGTAACAGTACCCCCCCCCCTTGGGTCTCCCCCTCTTCTTAGAGCCTGAGAACCTGAGGAACAGACTTTTGTCTAGGATATTGTCCTCAGGTTCCCAGGATCTCTCTTCAGGACCACAACCCTCCCAATCGACCAAAAAAAAAGTTTTCCCTCTGACCTTCTTGGAGGCCAGTATCTCCTTTACGGAGAAGATGTCCGAGGAGCCGGAAACAGGAGTGGGAGAAACAAGTTTGGGAGAGAAACGGTTGATGATGAGTGGTTTAAGAAGAGAAACGTGAAAGGCATTTGGAATACGAAGAGAAGGAGGAAGAAGAAGTTTGTAAGAGACAGGATTAATCTGGCACAAAATTTTGAAAGGACCAAGATAGCGTGATCCCAATTTGTAGCTAGGGACACGGAAGCGGACATATTTAGCGGAGAGCCATACCTTGTCTCCAGGAGAAAAAATGGGGGGAGCTCTTCTTTTCTTATCAGCAAACTTCTTCATGCGTGATGAAGCCTGTAAGAGAGAATTTTGGGTCTCTTTCCATATGGTGGAAAGATCACGAGATATTTCATCCACAGCGGGCAAACCAGAGGGCAAGGGAGTAGGGAGGGGGGGAAGAGGGTGACGGCCGTACACCACGAAAAATGGGGATTTGGAGGAAGATTCAGAGACTCTGAAGTTATACGAGAATTCGGCCCATGGTAGAAGATCTGCCCAGTCATCCTGGCGGGAGGAAACAAAATGCCGTAAATAATCACCCAGGACCTGGTTAATTCTTTCTACTTGCCCATTGGATTGAGGATGATAGGCAGAAGAAAAGTTTAATTTAATCTTGAGTTGTTTACAGAGAGCCCTCCAGAATTTTGACACGAATTGGACGCCTCTGTCCGAGACGATCTGCGTGGGCAACCCGTGAAGACGAAAAATGTGTACAAAAAATTGTTTTGCCAACTGAGGCGCTGAAGGGAGACCAGGAAGAGGGATGAAATGTGCCATCTTGGAGAATCGATCAACGACCACCCAAACAACAGTGTTGCCACGGGATGGGGGTAAGTCTGTAATAAAGTCCATACCAATCAGAGACCAAGGCTGTTCGGGGACAGGCAGAGGATGAAGAAGACCAGCGGGCTTCTGGCGAGGAGTCTTATCCCGGGCACAGACAGTGCAGGCTCGCACAAAATCCACAACATCCGTCTCCAGAGTCGGCCACCAATAGAAACGAGAGATGAGTTGCATGGATTTCTTGATGCCCGCATGACCTGCGAGATGGGAGGAGTGACCCCATTTGAGGATTCCGAGGCGTTGGCGTGGAGAGACGAAGGTCTTCCCTGGAGGAGTTTGCCTGATGGAGGCTGGAGAAGTGGAGATCAGGCAGTCAGGAGGAATGATGTGTTGCGGAGAGAGCTCTACTTCCGAGGCATCCGAGGAACGAGAGAGAGCATCGGCCCTAATGTTCTTGTCGGCAGGCCGAAAGTGAATTTCAAAATTAAATCGGGCAAAGAACAGAGACCACCTGGCCTGGCGAGGATTCAGCCGTTGGGCAGACTGGAGATAGGAGAGGTTCTTGTGATCGGTGTAAATAATAACTGGAAATCTTGATCCCTCCAGCAGATGCCTCCATTCCTCAAGTGCTAATTTAATGGCTAGTAGCTCTCGATCCCCGATGGAGTAGTTCCTCTCCGCCGGAGAGAAGGTCCTAGAAAAAAAACCACAAGTAACAGCATGCCCGGAAGAATTTTTTTGTAGAAGGACCGCTCCAGCTCCTACTGAGGAGGCATCAACCTCCAATAGGAAGGGTTTAGATGGGTCAGGTCTGGAGAGCACGGGAGCCGAAGAAAAGGCAGACTTGAGCTGTTTAAAGGCGTCTTCCGCTTGAGGAGGCCATGACTTAGGATTGGCATTCTTTTTGGTTAAAGCCACGATAGGAGCCACAATGGTAGAAAAATGTGGAATAAATTGTCTGTAATAATTGGCGAACCCCAAAAAACGTTGGATAGCACGGAGTCCGGAGGGGCGTGGCCAATCTAAGACGGCAGAGAGTTTGTCTGGATCCATTTGTAGTCCCTGGCCAGAGACCAAGTATCCTAGGAAAGGAAGAGATTGACATTCAAACAGACATTTCTCCATTTTGGCATAAAGTTGATTGTCACGAAGTCTCTGAAGAACCATGCGGACATGCTGGCGGTGTTCTTCTAGGTTGGCAGAAAAAATCAGGATATCGTCCAGATACACAACAACACAGGAATATAAGAGATCACGAAAAATTTCATTAACAAAGTCTTGGAAGACGGCAGGGGCGTTGCACAGGCCAAAGGGCATGACCAGATACTCAAAGTGTCCATCTCTAGTGTTAAATGCCGTTTTCCATTCATCCCCCTCTCTGATGCGGATGAGATTATAAGCACCTCTTAAGTCCAGTTTGGTAAAGATGTGGGCACCTTGGAGGCGATCAAAGAGTTCAGAGATGAGAGGTAGGGGGTAGCGGTTCTTTACCGTGATTTTATTAAGACCGCGGTAGTCAATGCAAGGACGCAGGGAGCCATCTTTTTTGGACACAAAGAAAAATCCGGCTCCGGCAGGAGAGGAGGATTTGCGGATAAAGCCCTTTTTTAAATTTTCCTGGATGTACTCAGACATAGCAAGAGTCTCTGGGGCAGAGAGAGGATAAATTCTGCCCCGGGGTGGAGTAGTGCCCGGGAGGAGGTCAATAGGACAGTCATAAGGCCTGTGAGGAGGTAGAGTCTCAGCTTGTTTTTCGCAAAAAACATCCGCAAAGTCCATATAGGCCTTAGGGAGACCGGTTACAGGGGGAACCACAGGGTCACGGCAAGGAGAACTGGGAACCGGTTTAAGGCAGTCCTTGAAACAAGAGGAACCCCAACTCTTGATCTCCCCAGTGGACCAATCCAGGGTTGGGGAATGGTGTTGAAGCCAGGGTAGTCCGAGGAGAATTTCGGAAGTGCAATTGGGGAGGACAAAAAACTCAATTTTCTCGTGATGAGGTCCGATGCACATTAGGAGGGGCTCCATGCGGAAACGTATGGTACAGTCCAATCTTTCATTGTTAACACAATTGATGTAGAGAGGTCTGGCGAGACTGGTCACCGGGATGTTGAACCTGTTGATGAGAGAGGCCAAAATAAAATTTCCTGCAGATCCGGAATCCAAGAAGGCCATAGTAGAGAAGGAGAAGGTAGAGGCAGATATCCGCACAGGCACAGTAAGGCGTGGAGAAGCAGAGTTGACATCAAGGACTGTCTCACTTTTGTGCGGAGTCTGCGTGCGTCTTTCCAGGCGGGGAGGACGGATAGGACAATCCTTCAGGAAGTGTTCGGTACCGGCACAGTACAGGCAGAGATTCTCCATGCGGCGTCGTGTCCTCTCTTGAGGTGTCAGGCGAGACCGGTCGACCTGCATAGCCTCCACGGCGGGAGGCACAGGAACGGATTGCAGGGGACCAGAGGAGAGAGGAGCCGGGGAGAAAAAATGCCTCGTGCGAACAAAGTCCATATCCTGGCGGAGCTCCTGACGCCTTTCGGAAAAACGCATGTCAATGCGAGTGGCTAGATGAATGAGTTCATGTAGGTTAGCAGGGATTTCTCGTGCGGCCAGAACATCTTTAATGTTGCTGGATAGGCCTTTTTTAAAGGTCGCGCAGAGGGCCTCATTATTCCAGGATAGTTCAGAAGCAAGAGTACGGAATTGTACGGCGTACTCGCCAACGGAAGAATTACCCTGGACCAGGTTCAACAGGGCAGTCTCAGCAGAAGAGGCTCGGGCAGGTTCCTCAAAGACACTTCGAATTTCCGAGAAGAAGGAGTGTACAGAGGCAGTGACGGGGTCATTGCGGTCCCAGAGCGGTGTGGCCCATGACAGAGCTTTTCCAGACAGAAGGCTGACTACGAAAGCCACCTTGGACCTTTCAGTAGGAAACTGGTCCGACATCATCTCCAAGTGCAGGGAACATTGAGAAAGAAAGCCACGGCAAAATTTAGAGTCCCCATCAAATTTATCCGGCAAGGATAGTCGTAGGCCTGAAGCGGCCACTCGCTGCGGAGGAGGTGCAGGAGCTGGCGGAAGAGATGATTGCTGAAGCTGTGGTAGTAGCTGCTGTAGCATCACGGTCAGTTGAGACAGCTGGTGGCCTTGTTGCGCTATCTGTTGTGACTGCTGGGCGACCACCGTGGTGAGGTCGGCGACAACTGGCAGAGGGACTTCAGCGGGATCCATGGCCGGATCTACTGTCCCGATGCCGGCTGGCAGGAGGTGGATCCTCTGTGCCAGAGAGGGATTGGCGTGGACCGTGCTAGTGGACCGGTTCTAAGTCACTACTGGTTTTCACCAGAGCCCGCCGCAAAGCGGGATGGTCTTGCTGCGGCGGTAGTGACCAGGTCGTATCCACTAGCAACGGCTCAACCTCTCTGACTGCTGAAGATAGGCGCGGTACAAGGGAGTAGACAGAAGCAAGGTCGGACGTAGCAGAAGGTCGGGGCAGGCAGCAAGGATCGTAGTCAGGGGCAACGGCAGGAGGTCTGGAACACAGGCTAGGAACACACAAGGAAACGCTTTCACTGGCACAATGGCAACAAGATCCGGCGAGGGAGTGCAGGGGAAGTGAGGTATACATAGGGAGTGCACAGGTGAACACACTAATTAGAACCACTTGCGCCAATCAGCGGCGCAGTGGCCCTTTAAATCGCAGAGACCCGGCGCGCGCGCGCCCTAGGGAGCGGGGCCGCGCGCGCCGGGACAGGACCGACGGAGAGCGAGTCAGGTACGGGAGCCGGGGTGCGCATCGCGAGCGGGCGCCACCCGCATCGCGAATCGCATCCCGGCTGGAGGCGGTATCGCAGCACACCGGGTCAGTGGATCTGACCGGAGCGCTGCGGTAGCAAGAGTGTAGCGAGCGCTCCGGGGAGGAGCGGGGACCCGGAGCGCTCGGCGTAACACCTACAAAGAAAAGAAAACAGTACCTACAGTGAAATATGGTGGAGGTTCAATGATGTTTTGGGGTTGTTTTGTCGCCTCTGGCACCGGGTGCCTTGAATGTGTACAAGGCATCATGAAATCTGAGGATTACCAATGGATTTTGGGTCACACTGTACAGCCCAGTGTCAGAAAGCTGGGCTTGCGTCTGAGATCTTGGGTCTTCTAGCCGGGCAATGGCCCCAAACATATGTCAAAAAGCACCCAGAAATGGATGGCAAGAAAACGCTGGAGAGTTCTGAAGTGTCCAGCAATGAGTCCAGATCTAAATCCCATTGATCACCTGTGGAGAGATCTTAAAATTGCTGTTGGGAAAAGCCGCCCTTCCAATAAGAGAGACATGGAGCAGTTTGCAAAGGAAGAGTGGTCCAACATTCCCGCTGAGAGGTGTAAGAAGCTTATTGATGGTTATAGGAAGCGACTGATTTCAGTTATTTTTTCCAAAGGGTGTGCAACCAAATATTAAGTTAAGGGTGCCAATAATTTTGTACAGCCCATTTTTGGAGTTTGGTGACATTATGTCCAATTTGCTTTTTTTCCTCCTTGGTTTAGTTAAAAATACACACAAAGGGAATAAACATGTGTATAGCAAAATGTGTAATGTGTTCCTGCAATCTTTCTCTGTGAGAAATACTTCATTTTCTACATACTCCACAAGTATGATGTTATGTATAGAACATAACATCACCATTCATTACAGTACCCACAATTCTCGGTCCCCATCAACCTTTGTTATACCTTCCACAGCCATATACGGATACAATACTGACTTGCATATATTACAGTATCCACATTTCATAATTTATGTCATAACCTCATAGTTTTGCACGTACACCAATATTGATATTCAGCCTCTTATATGTATTTTAATACAGACCTAGAGAACTGATCATATCCTTTTTTTTTTTTTTTTTTTTTTTTTTTACTATTTATTATAAATTTTATTTCGGTGGATTGGGGATCACACCCTGATTGAAGTTTCTCGGTCAAAAACGACAGATTGAGCACACCTCAACCATTTGCCGATATGTGAGAGCTTGTTTTATATGGGATTACCAAAATCTTTTGATTTTATCATAAAATGTACGGTGCAACAAAGAAATTATTATTAGTTTGGGCGAAATTGAAAAAATAATTACCGTATTTTTCGCCGTATAAGATGCACTTTTTCTTCCCCAAAACTGGGGGGAAAAAGTCAGTGCATCTTATACGGTGAATACACACCTATCGCGGCGGTCCCTGCGGCCATCAATGGTCGGGACCCGCGGCTGATACAGGACATCACCGATCGCGGTGATGCCCTGTATTAACCCTTCAGACGCGGCGATCAAAGCTGACCACCGCGTCTGAAGGGAAAGTGACACTAACCCGGCTGTTCAGTCGGGCTGTTCGGGACCGCCGCGATTTCACCGCGGCGGTCCCGAACAGCCCGACTGAATAGCCGGGTTAGTGCTTACAGGACACCGGGAGGGACCTTACCTGCCTCCTCGGTGTCTTCTCCGTTCAGGGATCCCCTGTATCACCGGCTCTCCTTCCTCGTCATCGCGTACGTGCGTCGGCGTGCGTAACGACGTGATGACGGCGACGGAGAGCGAGGATACTCGGCCGGCAGCAGAGACGTTCCGGAGCGACAGGGACACGGCGACAGCGATGGAGCGACATCCAGGGCAGTGGTGACGGGTCCGGAGCGGCGGGGACACGTGAGTATTACCCCCTATGCAGTGGTCTTCAATCTGCGGACCTCCAGATGTTGCAAAACTACAACTCCCAGCATGCCCGGACAGCCGTTGGCTGTCCGGGCATGCTGGGAGTTGTAGTTTTGCAACATCTGGAGGTCTGCAGGTTGAAGACCACTATTGGGTTAAAAATCTTTATTTTTTTTAGATTTTGCACCTATAAATAGGGGGGAATCTTATACGCCGGTGCGTCCTATAGGGTGAAAAATACGGTAGGTAAAAACTTCTTTTCTACACAGTGCACTTTATGGTAAACCTTATAGAAAGGTAAAACTTATACAATGGCCCTGATTTACTAAGAGTGGATATGAAATATTTCTGATCTACGATGTGATGAAAACTCAACAATTCTGGCATTTAGTATTTATTTTTATGCTTGCGCTGTTCACCATACAGGATCATAAACATTATATTTCAATAGTTTGGACAATCAAGTGGTGATTCCAAATATGTTTTGTTGAGTTTTTTGTACTTTTTTTTTAATGTGTGAAAATGGGGAAAAAAGGTGTTTACATTTTTTGTTAGGAGAGGGGCTTTTTTATATAAATGTTTTTTTTTTTTATTTAATTTACACTTTTTAACTATTATGAGTAGAGATGAGCGAACTTACAGTAAATTCGATTCGTCACGAACTTCTCGGCTCGGCAGTTGATGACTTTTCCTGCATAAATTAGTTCAGCTTTCAGGTGCTCCCGTGGGCTGGAAAAGGTGGATACAGTCCTAGGAGACTCTTTCCTAGGACTGTATCCACCTTTTCCAGCCCACCGGAAAGCTGAACTAATTTATGCAGGAAAAGTCAGCAACCGCCGAGCCGAGAAGTTCGTGACGAATCGAATTTACTGTAAGTTCGCTCATCTCTAATTATGAGCAATGATTGGATATAATTTCATAGCATAGCACTGATCAGTGTTATCAGCTCTTTGCTGAACTCTGTGTCTCTCCCCCTCTCCCAAAGTGATAAATTGAGGGGGCGTGTTTCCTTGAGCAGAGTCGGGGTCAAGCCGGGACCCCGTATGGGACATAGTCAGTCGGTCCTGGTGGACGAACCCCCCCCTGTGATCAGACACTAATTCCCTATCCTGCGGATACTCTGCTACAATGTAAAGTAGTGAGTACACAGACCCGCTGTAAGTGGAACCTTTCCCGTGAGATCACTCTATGGTCTTGCCCATCGTGCTGCAGCTCAGTTTCAGAGTTGTTAATGTTCTTATAGCCTCGGCCATCTTTATGTAGAGTGATAACACTAAATTTGAGACACCTGCTCGCCATTCACACCTCAGACATTGTGGAAAATGGCTTATTGGACCCAGTTTGGGAATTTGCTCTTAGGGATGTACTCACTTGAAGGGGGAGATTTATCAAAACATGTACAGAGGAAGAGTGGTGTAGTTGCCCATAGCAACCAATCAGATCGCTTCTTTCATTTTCCACAGGCCTCTAAAGAGGCCTGTGGAAAATGAAATCACAACAAGAAGCACTGTACAGTTATTATTAACCATTTCCTATGGGAACACTTACACATAGAACCCCCCACAGCCACAGCTTGGAGACACCCTCTTTGGGAAACACTGGTCTGTGTAGAGAACAGGAGCTTCTTCAGGGTCCTGTAAAGAACACGCAATGTCCTAAAAAAAAGGAAAATGGAGCCGCCCTCACCTGGTGTCCAAAGGAGCAGCTAACCCTGGCACAGGTAAAGAGTACAGAACATGTAATACCTCTCTGTACTGTAGGGGGCGCTACCAGACACCAGTCACTGCATGCACTTTAGGAATACAGGGGTTTTGCCAGTGAAATATCCATTCGATTGGTTGGTTCTTCCAGCCATTGACATGTTTCGCAGATTCCATTAGCATTGTATGTTGAGTCTGGTTTCAAGTTACAATGGTCCAGAAAAGACCATTGTATGTTGAAACTATTGTATGTTGAGGCCATTGTAAGTTAAGGGATCACTGTATACAACAAATATATATTCTGTTCTATATTCTATGTAATAAAAAGCCCCTCTGAGTGTTTTCTCTGTAGGCTAAGCATTCCCACTCAGGATTATAGATGCGGCAACGGCCTTAGGTCAATGCAACTAATTGGCACATGATGTTATTTATAGATCCATAGGTAGATAGAAACAACCCCCCCCCCCCCCCCCCGCCCCCATTTGGGAGGGCCTCCAATTAGCAATTTCCCCTTTCTGTATATGTGAGATTTCTATATTACCTTGGACACCTATTAAGGGAATTATCTCAGGAACACAAACACTTCTTGAAATGAATCCCCCGCAGCAATGTAATTGCCAGAGAGAGATGCATCTGGGTATATGTGTAATTCTAGGCTGTGTGAGGTCCACAAAATGTTGGCACAGAGAGGGGGAGGGAGCTCACATGGTTCCGAAACAGGGCAAAAGAAAGCAAAATAATGGGGGAGATATGTGCTATGGATGCTCTCTTAACCCCATAAGGACCAGGCCAATTTTATTTTTGCATTTTCGTTTTTTTCCCTCCTTGCCTTCTAAAAATCATAACTTTTTTATTTCCATCGGCAAACCCATTTGAGGCTTGTTTTTTGCACAACCAATTGTACTTTGCAATGACATCATTCATTTTAGCCTAAAATGTATGGCGCAACCAAAAAATATTATTTGTGGGGGAAAATTTTATAGAAAACAGCAATTTAGAAAATTTTTGAATTTTGGAAACTTTTAAATCACTTTTCATAAATTTTTTGGGGAATGTGATGTGACAAAAAATGCAGCAATTCTGCCTTTTTTTTACGCCGTTCACCACACGGGATCATTAACATTATATTTTAACGCACCAGGACATAAATCTACATCCTGGTGTGTTAAGTACCAAGACACCAGGAAATACATTTACGTCCTGTGTCATTAAGGGGTTAAAGGGGTACTCCACCCCTAGACCTCTTATCCCCTATCCATGTCTGATCGCTGGGGTCTGGCCACTGGGACCCCCTGTGATCTCTGGCCCGGCACCCCGGCATCCTGAACATTTAGGTTCAAAACGCCGTTTTCGGATGGCTGCCTGAAGCCGGAGATCTGAACATAAATGCTTATGCTTTATCCTAAGGATGAGTGTCGGCCGGAGCAGGAGAAGTTTGCTATGGGAAGTTGCTTATGCTCTGGGCAGTTCCTGACACAGGCAGCAGAGATCACTGTGGTCAAATTGGAAAGAGCTACACAACTTCCCCTGAAGTATACAGCAGCTGATGAATACTGGAAGGACTAAGGTTTTTAAATATAAACAATTTACAAACTTGTATAATTTTCTGGCACCAGTTGATTTGAAAACATTTTTTTTTCCCTCCGGAGAACTCCTTAGATTCATGTAGAGTTGCATTAAAATTTCTTTTATAATTACAAAAAGCAGGACCTTACTGTACCTGTAACTCACATGAAGTTCTTCACTGACTCAAAGTCAAAGGAAACCTTTTTAATGTGAGATGAAAGGGATTTTACCTTCTTTGTAAAGGTCAATATCTATATGGAAATTAGAAATCTGATCAATCTGCGCAGGGTTCTAAGGGTGTGTTCACACATTTAGGTTCTAAATTGGAATCATTGAATAAAAAGATTTTAACAAGTGGAGAAGTCTCTTTCCTTTATACGTGTCCTCCATTTATGAGCTTTTCTTGGCTTTTTATTCCATAATTGCCACCAAAAACCCGAAGGTGTGAACACGGCCTAATGTGCCGTAAACCTAGTTTGTTGAAGCCAATTAAAACATTCTGCAAACATATGTCTCTCTTCAAGTCTATCTATATTGTCGCATTTCACGGTTCTAATGATGCCGTACGTCTCACATATGCTTTGTGTGTATCGAAAAAGGATCATACATTCAGTGAATTGTCAGCAAGCATTTTCATTTCTGGTCTGACAAGAGTTTATAGTTTGTATTATGCCAAGACTGAGCGGTCTAAATGAGTCATTATATGCATCTATTGATTCATGATTGGTTCTGACATTATTGCCTCTGGCAGTCTCAGATTTAATTTTACTTTTTTCTCAATGATCTACGGGAATGAAGATACATCATATAAAGGGGATCACAGACCTGCTGCATGGACCTTTATTAGCAAATAGACTGATAAAACAGTTATGAGAAAACTAAAAATAAAACAGGCTTGTAAGGACCTATTTACAGAATATATATATATATATATATATATATATATATATATATATATATATGTCCGGATAGCAAGGAGGAGCAGCACACCAAGGATGCAAAGATGTAGCGGGTGCAAGCGGGCCCAATCGCAGCCTGGGTCACTGGCAGCAGCAGTGATGTATAGTAGAATAAAGCGGCCCGCAGCACTCCAATAGTGATCAAATAAGGTTTATTTCCTCATGGTAAGATACAACGTTTCGACCGTCACCCCGGTCTTTTTCAAGCATAGACAAGTGACACACTCCTCCCATATTTATATGGGGTACAATATCAAAAGCGATTGTGCTCAATAAAGAAAATACATGCAATACAGTGGATGCTGTGACAGTTGCGTGTAAAATGAACATCATGATACATAGAATAAAATGCATATTTTTACAACTCGGTGGAATCGGTGCTGTACAGTATATACAATCTGACATATATCGCATAATGTGTAAGTGCCAATTAGTGTGCAGGTGTGTAAACATTAAAAGCAATCAGGGGAACATGCCACGAGGTCAAACACTCACCCATCTGTTTTAATGGCGGCCATTCCCTGACGCCGTGTGTGCACACGGCTCTAGGGAATTCTGCAGGCCAGCCGGAATGCAGCCAATCACAAGGTGGCGTCGCGCGTTGCTAGGTCCGCGCACACTCACTGTGCTTCCGGATGCCGCGAGCGCCATGACACTTCAGGGAAAGTAGTGTCCTATTTTGGCGCATGAGTACAAGTTTGTTATATATATATATATGATATGCAATACATTCTAAAAGAGCAAGAACATCAAGCCAGACGCTTAAAGGGGTACTCCAGCCCTAAGATATCTTATCTCCTTTACAAAGTATAGGGGATAAGATTTCTGATCGACGTCACGCTCCCTCCCATAGACTTGCATTGAGGGGGCGGGGGGGGGGGTGACGTCACTAGGGAGTGGAGTTGGGACGTCACGATGCTTCAGCCCCGTGGTCGTGAGGCTTCAGACACAAAGCGATCATAGCTTTGTGCAGCTGAGACAGGTGGGTGCTGCATGAGTGATTGCGGGAGTCCCCAGTGGCGGGACCCCCGCGATCAGACATCTTATCCCCTATCTTTTGGATAGGGGATAAGATGTCTTAAGGCCGGAGTACCCCTTTAACTATGCTAAAAAGTTAGTTCTGTTTTTCAGGAACTGTCCGGAGCAGGAAAGGTTTGCTATGGGGATTTGCTTCTACTCTGGACAGTTCCTGACATGGACAGAGGTGTCAGCAGAGAGCCCTGTGGTCAGAAAGAAAAGAACTACACAACTTCCTCTGAAGCATACAGCAGCTGATAAGTACTGGAAGGATTAAGATTTTTAAATAGAAGTGATTTAGAAATCTTTTTAATTTATTAACACCAGTTGATTTTTTTTTTTAAATCAATTGTTTTCCTTCCAAGTACCCCTTTAACCCCTTAAGGACTCAGCCCATTTTGACCTTAAGGACTCAGACAATTTAATTTTAACGTTTTAATTTTTTCCTCCTCGCCTTCTAAAAATCATAACTCTTTTATATTTTCATCCACAGACTAGTATGAGGGCTTGTTTTTTGCGCGACCAGTTGTCCTTTGTAATGACATCCCTCATTATATCATAAATTGTATGGCGCAACAAAAAAACACTATTTTTGTGGGGAAATTAAAACGAAAAACGCAATTTTGCTAATTTTGGAAGGTTTCGTTTTCACGCCGTACAATTTATGGTAATAATGACATGTGTTATTTATTCTGAGGGTCAATACGATTAAAATGATACCCATTATTACCTACTTTTATATTATTGTTGCGCTTAAAAAAAATCACAAACTTTTTAACCAAATTAGTACGTTTATAATCCCTTTATTTTGATGACCTCTAACTTTTTTATTTTTCTGTATAAGCGGCGGTATGGGGGCTCATTTTTTGCGCCATGATCTGTACTTTTTTTTTATACCACATTTGCATATAAAAAACTTTTAATTAATTTTTTATAATTTTTTTTTAATAAAATGTATTAAAAAAGTAGGAATTTTGGACTTTTTTTTTTTTCGTTCACGCCGTTCACCATACGGGATCATTAACATTTTATTTTAATAGTTCGGACATTTACGCACGCGGCGATACCAAATATGTCTATAAAAAAAAAATGTTACGCTTTTTGGGGGTAAAATAGGAAAAAACGGACCTTTTACTTTTTTATTGGGGGAGGGGATTTTCCACTTTTTTTTTACTTTTACCTTTACATTTTTTTACATTTTTTTTTACACTTGAATAGCCCTCATAGGGGACTATTCATAGCAATACCATGATTGCTAATACTGATCTGTTCTATGTATAGGACATAGAACAGATCAGTATTATCGGTCATCTTCTGCTCTGGTCTGCTCGATCACAGACCAGAGCAGGAGATGCCGGGAGCCGGACGGAGGAAGGAGAAGGGACCTCCGTGCGGCGTTATGAATGATCGGATCCCCGCAGCAGCGCTGCGGGCGATCCGATCATTCATTCAAATCGCGCACTGCCGCAGATGCCGGGATCTGTATTGATCCCGGCACCTGAGGGGTTAATGGCGGACGCCCGCGAGATCGCGGGCGTCGGCCATTGCCGGCGGGTCCCTGGCTGCGATCAGCAGCCGGGATCAGCCGCGCATGACACGGGCATCGCTCCGATGCCCGCGGTTATGCACAGGACGTAAATGTACGTCCTGGTGCGTTAAGTACCACCTCACCAGGACGTACATTTACGTCCTGCGTCCTTAAGGGGTTAAGCAGGCATCTGTATAACTATAAGCAGATCGCTTGCTATGACACAGAGATTGCTTGTAATACATAACAAAAAAGTCTGAAACAACTGAAAATATGTCATATTCTAAGTAGCCACCTTTTGCTTTGATTACTGCTTTACACACTCATTCTCTTGATGAGCTTCAAGAGGCAGTCACCTGAAATGGTCTTCCAACAGTCTTGAAGGAGTTCCCAGAGATGCTTAGCACTTGTTGGCCCTTTTTGCCTTCACTCTTCGGCCCAGCTCACCCCAAACAATCTCGATTGGGTTCAGGTCCGGTGACTGTGGAGGCCAGGTCATCTGGCGCAGCACCCCATCACTCTCCTTCTTGGTCATATAGCCCTTACACAGCCTGGAGGTGTTTGGGGTCTTTGTCCTGTTGAAAAATAAATGATGGTCCAACTAAACGCAAACCGGATGGAATAGCAGCCGCTGCAAGATGCTGTGGTAGACATGCTGGTTCAGTATGCCTTCAATTTTAAATAAATCCCCAACAGTGTCACCAGCAAAGCACCCCCCCCCCCCCACACACACCATCACACCTCCTCCTCCACACCAGCACACCTGTGAAGTAAAAACCATTTCAGGTGACTACCTCTTGAAGCTCAACAAGAGAATGCCAAGAGTGTGCAAAGCAGTAATCAAAGCAAAAGGTGGCTAGAACCTAGAATTTGACATATTTTCAGTTGTTTCACACTTTTTTGTTATGTATATAATTCCACATGTGTTAATTCATAGTTTTGATGCCTTCAGTGTGAATCTACAATTTTCATAGTCATGAAATTAAAGAAAACTCTGAATGAGAAGGTGTGTCCAAACTTTTGGTCTGTACTGTATATATATATATATATATATAATCAGAATTGTTGATTTTTGGTCACTTACTTTATCAGGATAAATTCATACTAATTTCATGCTAAAAAACATAGCTCATGGCACAAAAATATTTACTTTATACAGCCCCATATACTAAGAAAGTATAAATGTTTTTGTGGGTCAGAAGATGGCTATTTTATACATATTTATTTTCTTGAAATGTCTTTTTATTTTTTTTAAAGTAGTAAAATAATGCAAAGAAAAACTTACATGGGTATTGTCCTTATTGTCCTTATCATATTGGTCCACAGAATGAAGATAAGGGTGCGTTCACACTGTGCAAATCAAGAGGAATTCACGCTGAAAACTTTACGTGCGAAATTCGAGCAAAATGTGCGCGCAATGTGCGCGGAATTGTGCATGGAAATGGGGGAGAAAGAAGTGAGGGGTTTTTCAGCCATTTCCGTGCAAACTCAGCGCGAAAACAATGTTGGACGGAATTTTTTTTACCATTGACCTCTATTGATTTCTGCTAGCGGATTCCGCTTGAAGAATGAACATGCTCTTTCTCCAAACGGAACGGAATTCAGTGTCAGAATTCCGCTTGCAGAATTTCCGCAGTGTGAACAGGACAGCGGAAAAAACATTAAAGTCAATGGGCAGAGGAGATGGGCATTCATTTGGAGCAGAGAATTCAAGAGGAATTACTCGAGTAAATTCCTCTTGAATTACTCAGTGTGAACGCACCCTAAAATGTCAGTTTTACTGCAAAGCACACTGTGTAAAAACAACACACACCCCCTCCAAATTTTTTTTATTATATTCCCCCACAAATAATATTTTTTAGTTTGCACCATACATTTTAAAATTTAAAAGGGTTATCTAGAAATAGAAAAATAGAGCTAATTGCTTTCAAAAACAGCTCCCCGTCTGTCCCCAGGGTGGGTGATATATTACAACTTGGCTTCATTCACTTCAATGGAACTGAGCTGAACTGAGCTGGAACCCAACTTGGAGATAGACGGGGTGTGTTTTTTGAAAGAAATTAGCTCTGTTTTTCTGTTCCTGGATAACCCCTTTAAGTCCACATTCCATAATACAGTGGTCTCAAACTGTGGCCCTTCAGATGTTGCAAAACTTCAACTCCCAGCATGCCCGGACAGCCAATGGATGTCCGGGTATGCTGGGAGTTTTAGTTTTGCAACATCTGGAGGGCCACAGTTTGGGAGCACTGACCTAGTACACTTGGTTGGAAAAATAACAAGCCCTCACATGGGTCTGTGGAGAGAAAAATAAAAGAGTTCTGGCTCTTAAAAGGCAAGAAAACGCAAAAAAAATGAAAATTGGAAACATCCTTAAGGGGTTAATGAAATAATCTGGTTATAAACATATTTTTTATTTTCTTTCTTTATTAATATTTTTAATTGCTTGCGCAAGGTAGATATCCTAAACAATTTGCTAAAACTGGTTTCATGGGGAAACTACAGATCCCAGCAAGCATTGCCACATTCTGGCTACATTGTATCCGCTCAAGTCCTAATTGTTTGCATTCGATGCAAAATGTTTTTTGTTGCCGTGACAACTGACAATAATTAACACATAAGGGATTCCAACTCTTCGCTTAAGCAAATATGCCAAAAAAGAACATTGTGCCAGATAATGGAGCTATTATGTAAATCATTTCCTCCATATTCCCATTAGTGTTAATTTAGTGTCTCACTAATTATAATAACAATGAAGCTGATATAGTATTTTCCTCCATTGCTAATTATACTATAGATCATGTTGGATTTCTACGCTCATTCGTAGCATAATACAGATAATGTATTGTCGTCCATGTTTCTTATAATAAAAAATATTTTGGATATTTGTCCTTCACACATTGATGATTTACTTTTTCTCCATAAATACTCCATGGTGCATTCTATATTGTAATCTTATTGTTGGCGCCGCTATAATAATCATATTAAAAAGTCTTGTTTGAAAAACAACACACAAAAAAACATTTCAAGTACAATATTATGAAGTCCTAATAAACAATAGGCGGGTGCATCTTAGAACTATTTGCCTTGATCCAGATCAGCTTTTACTATTCTCACAAGAGAAGCTAATAAGGTTATCCAGGTTTGTTTGTTTTTTTATTTTATTCCCTGTTTTTTTAGTCCCCATAGGGGACTATTACATGCAATTTTTTGATTGCAAACACTGTTCAGTGCTATGTCATAGCAGAGTATTGATCAATGTTATAGGCGCTCTGCTTCTCTAGCCTGTTAAATCAGCCTGGAGAAGTAAATCGATGAGCGGATGGCACAGGGATCGGTAAGGGTCCACCAGTCGTCATGCAGGCTTATCGAGACCTTGCGATGGAGTTCCCAATCAGTTCCTCTAAAGGACTGGCAGCACACTTTTGGATGCCGCAATCAACTTTGATTATGACATCTGAAGTGTTAGTGCTGGGCATCAGGGACCGTGCTGATGACCCGCATTAGCGGTGAGTCCAGGCTGCGAATGGCAACCAGTACTCACCTGGTAAGAAGTGTGCTCAGCTTGTAAGCACACTCTCATACACTCAGATGGTGACTAGGATGTACATGTACACCATTGTGTCATTAAGGTGTTAAAAAGCATCTCAGGGTGTCTTATATTAGATCTACAATTTGATCATGAGATTCTACTCGATCTTTTAATCTTTTCTGACACCATCAACTGTATTTCAGTATTCCCCAAAAGTTTATATAATGCTGGGGCTGCGGAGCAAAGAAAATAGCTATACTTTCCTTTCCCCGGTCCCTCGTTGGTCCCTCTGTAGCTCCTGTTTTGCTCATTGTGGTCCCGAGATACTTTTCTCTTCTGCTTGCTTCAGATACAAGAGGTTAGAGCAGTTTAGAGCAGTTACTGGTTAAGAAAACATGCATAAAGACAAGCGCCACTATCAGGGCCGGATCATCATTGGCGCTCATGGAGCACCTGCTCTGGGCCCCATGTCCGCAGGGGGCCCCGTCACATTCGGGACATCCCTGCGGGCTGCTCAGTAGCAGATGGGGGTGCCGCAGCTGCTTGTTAAAGATCAGTACGTAGCCCGGCCGCGGCCACTTTAAAACAGGGACCAGCTGCGGCTCCTGTGGGCCCAGACTCCTCCTGCTTTTTCTATTTGTCATTTTTCCATATCTGGCAGCGCTCGGCAGGCTCAGGAAATGCGTCTGGTCTTGTGGGCTGTGACGATTCCTGCGGCTCCTCTGCACGGCGTCAGGGACGTCACTCATCATTTCCTGCAGCCGCAGCCGCTACAGGGCACAATTTTCTTCATTACACCCCAGCACTGCAGGAAATGATGAGTGACGTCCCTGACGCTGAGCAGAGGAGCTGCAGGAGACATCACTCGTCACAGCCCACAAGACCCGACGCATTACCTGAGTCTGCCGAGCGCAGTCAGGTAAGGAAAAATAAAAAAAGCAGGAGGAGGGGGAAGCAATGAGCAGGGGAGGATTATGAGTGGGGGAGGATGATGAGGCAGAGGGGGGTAATGACGAGCAGGGGGGAGGGGGGTAATGATGAGCAGGGGGGAAGGATGAGCGGGGGGTAATGATGAGAAGGGGGTAATGATGAGCAGGGGGTAATGATGAGCAGGGGGTTAATGATGAGCAGAGGGGGTAATGATGAGCGGGGGTAATGATGAGCAGTGGGGGATAATGATGAGCAGGGGGGGTGGTAATGATGAGCAGGGGGGGTAATGATGTGGAGGGGTAGTGATGAGCGGGGGGTAATGATGAGCAGGGGGTGGAATGATGAGCAGGGGAGGGGGAATGATGAGCAGGGGTGGGATGATGGGGGGGAATGATGAGCAGGGGGAAATGATGAGCAGGGGGGAATGATGAGCAGGGGGGAATGATGGGGGGGGAATGATGAGCAGGGGAAAACACGGGAAAGGAGGCGGGGGGGGGGGGTAAATATGGCACATCTCACATATCAAGTTGGGGGGATGATGATGCATATAGTTCAGAGCTTCCAAGTCATTTATTTAACATTTATTTTTTTCCCCTCAAATTTTCCTGTGAAAATGAGGGTACATGTTATATGCCTGTGCGTGTTATTCGCAGCTAAATACTGTCATTTCCCCTAGCAGTAGATCATGACCCCGGACCAGAGGAGCAGTGGTCAGAGCACTGAAGTGGGGCAGTACACAGACATACAGTCTCCAGCCATACACTGTATATGGCTGGAGGCTGTATGTCTGTGGGGGACACTGCCAATGTAATGTGGGGGGACTACAACCTGATGCGAGGGAACTGCAACCTACTGTGGGGGAACAGTCACGCCCCTTCCCATAGACTTGCATTGAGGGGGTGGGGTGTGACGTCACAGGAGGGCAGAGTCATGACGTCACGATCTTCCGTTCCCGTGGTTGGGAGCCAGAACCTCCAGCGCTGCCGGAAGCTGATACAGGTGGGTGCTGCACGCTATATTGCAGGGGTCCCCAGCGACGGGACCCCCGCGATCAGACATCTTATCCTTTGGATAGGGGAGAAGATGTCTAGGGTTGGAGTACCCCTTTAAGGACAAGGGGAGGACTAAGGCTAAGTTTCCAGAGAAGGCAAAAGCACAAGAAAAAAAAAATGCCAAAAAATGATCATAACACAGGAAAAAGCAGTAGCAGTTTTTCTGTGTTTTTTCAGGTAAAAAAAAGGGGGAAACCTAGCCTTAGGGGTCTCTGGGAGCAGAAGTCTGGAGGAGGACTTAGGGGTCTGGGGGGGGGGGGCAGAAGAGTCTGGGGGAATTAGGGCTTGTCCACACTACGAACTTCCGCCAGCAGAATTTTGCTTGTTTCAATGGGATGCTGCTGCTCTGTGCACACTATGGAAGACACAGTGTGTGGTAGTATTATTTTTAGAGGGTATTATGTTTGGCCATCATAATGAAGTGCTCCGTCTTCCAGGCAGCCTTAATCTGGCCCTGACCACTATATAGATAAGAAACTGGGTGCTATCAGTGGCTATAACAAGAGCTATAAACCAAAACAAAAAAAGCTAGCCACTATATAAGAATGCACACCACAATTGTACTGTAGAAAGGTATAGAAATCACACAACAAAAGCACAGACATTTAAAACCACTTAAAAGCATCAGAAAGCATGGTGGAGGATGATAATCCAAATAACCACCTGCCCCCCCCCCCCCCCCTTGTATACACAAAAGTAAATAGTAGGGGTCCCTGGAATGAAAGCCAGAGAGAAAAAAAAACACCTGCATCAGTCAAGCTGGAAGCAAATAAATAACAAGTATGGCCATGACCCAACATCCGAGTGTACAATGGCTATCACAACCAGCTTATACTGAGCATGGTCCTCAGGAGTGACAAAAAGTAAATGTGAATGTGAGTGATTGGACTTAAGGGGATACTCCGGTGGAAAACAATATATATATTTTTTTAATCAACTGGTGCCAGAAAGTAAGGCTGGGTTCCCATTACGTTTTCCCCCATACGGGAGCGCATACGGCAGGGGAGAGCTAAAAACTTGCGCTCCCGTATACCTTTCTATGCACTCCCGTATGTAATTTATTTCAACGAACCGACCGTAGTGAAACATTCGGTCCGGTCGGCTCATTTTTGCCCCGTATGCGCTTTTACAACCGGACCTAAAACCTTGGTCGACCACGGTTTTAGGTGCGGGGAAAAGGCGCATACGGGGCAAAAATGAGCCGACCGAACCGAATGTTTCACTGCAGTCGGCTCATTGAAATGAATTACATATGGGAGCGCATAGAAAGGCATACGGGAGCGCAAGTTTTTAGCTCTCCCCTGCCGTATGCGCTCCCGTATGGGGGAAAACGTAATGGGAACCCAGCCTTAAACAGATTAGTAAATTACTTCTATTAAGAAATCTTAATCCTTCCAGTACTTATAAGCTGCTATATACTACAAAGGAAGTTCTTTTCTTTTTGAATTTCTTTTCTCTCTGACCACAGTGCTCTCTGCTGACACCTCTGTCCATGTCAGGAACAGTTCCTAAAATGGACAGAGGTGTCAGCAGAGAGCACTGTGGTCAAGAAGAAAGGAAATTCAAAAAGAAAAGAGCTTCCTGTGGAGCATACAGCAGCTGATAAGTACTGGAAGGGTTAAGATTTTTTGTATAGTCATTTACAAATCTGTATAACTTTCTGGCACCAGTTGATTTAATTTATCGCATTTATCGGGGTATAACAAGCACCAGCCTTTAACATGCACCCTCATTTTTCCAAGGAAATTTTGGTAAAAATACTGTATGAAAATATTTTTGTACTGGGACACTTCACTGGGAGCAGAGGGCAAGTGAAGAAGTGTGCCTGGCTGTGGCACCTACAAAGCTTGGCCCACCTTTTTGACACTTGGCTGAGAAATAAAAAGGCAATTTTATATGTTTGGCACCAACCATCAGCTCTGTGAAAAATACAGTTTAATTGTATACCCTATCAACTATCTGCAACTCCTAACAGCAAATACAGATTCCCTTGAAGCCCATCAATCTCACTTAGAGGCTGGTGGTATTAAAGGGATACTCCGGCGCTTAGACATCTTATTCCCTATCCAAAGGATAGGGGATAAGATGCCTGATCGCGAGGGTCCCGCCTCTGGGGACCCCCGTGATCTTGCATGCCGCACCCCGTTAAAATCAGTCGCCGGAGTGTGCTTGCTCGGGGTCTGATTACTGCCGATAACGGGGCCGCCACCCTCAATGCAAGGTAAAACCAGATCATAAAGAGCATTCAATTAGTTCATTTAAACCTGACAGAACCAGGGTCTGTAACTTATAGAGCCAGTAGTTTTCTCTTTTTTTCATAAACTACTGAATCTGTGGGGATCATCTTTGGAGATGCATTCTATGGGGGTAACAGAAATGCCGTTAAAATCTCGATTGTGTTCCTGAGTAAGGTGCTTAGACACACTATGCAGCAGAAAACAGTGAGTGGTGTTATTCCGGTGTTTGTTCATTCTCTCACGCAAGCAGCGGACAGTTCGGTCAACATACTGGAGTTTGCAAGGGCATTCAAGTACATATATTACATACTGAGACGAACAGTTTGATGTCAAATTTATCACCGGATTTGTTGGACATGAAGATTTAGCAATGGTTATTAATGTTGGTGCAACATTTACATCTGGAAATTCCACTGGAAAAAGAACCCACACTTTAATTATTTCTTTAATAATTAAATTATTTGTGTTAGTTGTTTGGTTTCAATCTACTGGGAGCGACCATGTTTTGTAGAGTTCGGCCCCTTCTAAAAGTAATAACTGGTTTCTGTGATAGAATGTAATTTAGGAACGGATCTTTTTACTGAATGGACCAATGCTTTTGTAAAATATTTTTGAGTGTGCTCCCTTGTGTATGTAGTTACAAAATTTTAGGATATTTGGAGATAGTTATAGCTAAGTAATTTGATTGTCTGTGAGTACTGGCCTGGTTATAAGCAGACTCTATAATGGATTTGGGATATATTTTGCTCTGTGTCTTGAAATCTTCAAAAGAGGAACAATTTCTTCTAATTCGCTGTCCATAGGGAATGTTAGATATCCATTTTCTGTAATGTGAACTGGAGAAGTCTAAACAGATGTTTCTATCCACCTCTTTGAAGAAAGTGCGTGTGCTTAAAACAGTACCACCATTGGGAAAAACAATGACATCAAGAAACTTCGCATGATTCAAAATATTGTGAGTAAAATTAAGGCCCCAGGTGTTCACATTAAGATCATTTAAAAATTCTTCCAGTTGTCCATGAAACCCACCCCAGATAAGAAAAACATTGTCTATAAAATGTTTAAAAAATATACAATTGGAGAACAAATGATGCCCCAGTACTGCCCGTCATACCCATATGTATTATGTATACAGCTAATATTACCAAATATTTTAGTATTCTCTAACCATTCTGATTTCATTCCCAATATCTAACCATTTCTCTCCACTCAATTTCCCTTATTCCCTCTTTACCCTCTCTTTCTCTTTCCCTCCCCTTCATTAATCCCTTTTTCCACTTTTTTTCCTAAGATAAGACCAATTAACCAATTAACAAGTGTATAAAAGGACCATTACCCCTACCATTCCCCAGCTACTGAAGAAAAGAGGTAGACCTTTTGAAATGCTTCTAGCCACTGACAGACTGCTACCCCTATCATCCCTGAGCTGCTCAATGAAGGCTGACGAGACCCGCGGCTCAGCCCTGCATTCTAACACAGCAGCGGCACTTGTGATTCTGAGCATGCCTTTTCGCACGAGGAGGACAATGGCAGCAGCAACGCACACCACTAGAGAGGAGAGCTCGCTGTGAGTAACCATCTGCAGTGGTCCTCACGGCTAGAAGCTCCGAAGCTCTGAAGAGGACTGTCAGGCCCAAGGCCTGATTATGGAATCATAAATGTGTATTATAATTGAATTTGTGTATAATGTATAATCTAAGGCATGGGTGAGGGTTCATTCAGACTGTGTATTTGTTTTTGTGTATTCCAGTTTTATTGGGGGTCTGTCTGCCTGTGTTACACTTCTTTTGAATTCAAAAGCCTTTGTAGCAACAGGATGTAAGATGTTTCTGGTCCCATCATATAATCAAAATTAGATAAGGGACTCTGAAGAGAGATGCCTAATACCTGGTGGGCTCAGAGGGGAGGGGGGGGATGGAGTTTACCCTCCTAAAGAGCCCCTATAAAACTGAGATGCTGGACAAACCTTTGTTCAAGCCTGTGGCAAAAGCTGACAAGACATCCTAAGATACAGCTAGACTGCTATACCATTATGCTGTAAGGACTTTTCTTTTTGTTTTCTGAACTGGTCTTGCTGAACTCTTTTATATATTTTTGTATCTGTATGTCATTTGTTTATTTAATACGTAGCACTGTGAAACCTTTTTTTCAGATGAAATGTTTAATTAATCAGCTCTGGTCTTTAATCTCTAAATATAGGAGCTCACCTTTCTGAAGGAAGCTCTGGTGAAACACGTTTATCAAACGGTTAATTTGGTGACTTGCTGGGACTAGTAGTGGATACCCAGAGGTCTGGTGGCTTTAATCCTTGCACCATCACACTCTCTCTAGCGTCTTGGCTGGACCGATAGGGTGTAATCGTGACAAGGACCATCAAAATGGGTGAGCGTGACATAGTCCCACTGTTCTTTATTCTACACAGGATATCTGCCTAGAGGCCTGTATATGTAACACCAATGAACAATCCATTGTTTGCTGTGGGCATCACACCTGACCTAACTTCTTTTTTCAGGAGAATGCACAGCACTCAAGTAACTATTGAGGCACCACTACTTGCATTATGTGCCCCTCACTGCATAGCGGTAAAATTGACTATTGAACATCGCGATCTTTGCTGCCTTTATTTACAGGGAGCAGGCAGTGCTCAGACTCGATCACCATATTGGAAACCATATATAATTGTTATATTACTGCTATAGTATTGTTTGTTATCTTGTGGTTTATATACTCACAGGTTACACAACACTACCATTAATACAGGGATAACTATTGAAATTATTTACCATAATCATATACTACATTTTATTCTTACCACTGATTTTGCATGGAGGCATTATATATGTCTGTAACATTCTCTTAATTCTCTTTATTTGTATTAAGGTGTTTTTAGGTAGGTGGTCGCTAGGGCCCAGTGCACCTCCTTACCTGAGCTCAACCACTTGTTTTTAATAAATTCTGTTTATTTATTTAGTTTTTTACACATACGGTCTGATCTACCATTTTATTTAGTTCCTTTCTCCCCCACTCACACCCTATCCTTCTTTTATCCCCCCTTTACTTTTCTTCCCTCTCCTTCTCTGTCCCTTTGCCCCCCCCCCCTTCTTGACTCCACTTACTGTCCCCTTTCTCCCCCTCCTATACTCCTATACCAGACTATCCCAGAATGGAACACCTGAGGACTGCCTTTTTTCTGTTTTAGTTTTACCTACACTTTTAGCACTTGGGGTATAAAGTAAGTGTCTAGCCGTTAACCTCTGTGTTTTCTACCCGTAAGTGTCAGTCGGCGAGCTGCACCACTTTTCTACAAATGTGCCTAAATTCAGCCGCAAAATCCGACAAATAACCATCGGAAACACATTAGTAAATAATTCCCTATGAGCTTGTGTGCCTGAAAATCTGTAGGTAAGTTTTGTATGCTGCCTGAAAAAATGTCCTGTCCAGACTCGAAACTGCTTGTTGCAAGAACAAATAAAATAAATTTTTATTCTATTTTACTTCGGGGATGGACTACATCTGTATCCTATCTGCATTTGGAACCTTTTGTGAGAGAAAGCGCCATACAATACAAATCCTATTTTTATGTGAGTGCTTCCTATGAAAAACCTCACCGCTGAACATATATATATATATATATATATATATATATATATATATATATAACAAAGTGACCCTCGGTTGTTTGGGAAGGACGTTTGGGAAGCGGACCTCCTTATCACCAGAATCAAAACAGAATGACCGTAAATTCAGGAGTTAGTCCGGCGCAGAGAGGAACCCTCAGGGAGCCAGATAAAATCAATGGATTTATTAGATGCAACACATTTTGCTGCGCATGCGCAGCTTCATCAGGCATGATGAAGTTGCACATGCGCAGCGAAACGCGTTGCATCTAATAAATCCATTGATTATATCTGGCTCCCTGATGGTTCCTCTCTGCGCCGGACTAACTCCTGAATTTACGGTCATTCTGTTTTGATCCTACTTCTACCCAGTAGGGCTGCAGCGGACCAATACATATATTGATTCTATGCTTTACCTTGTTGTGTGTGGGCGCACAAGCAACTTTGGTAAGCGGTTGGGAATTACCTTCCCCCACTAACAAGACCTGCTGATCCTGCACATGAGGCGCCTTCCTCTCTCTCTCTAGATTTCTCCTTATCACCAGGGAGTCTACACGAACATTGAGGTGTTGTACTCTTAGTACAATGCTATCTGGTAAGCAGTGTACCAACCAACACACGTTTAAACGTGACAGGTTTTTTTTTCTGCTCTAGGAGCACACCTTTCTCTTTTTTCTTTCCTATAGCGTCAGACAGGAGAGAGCACAGAGGAGTCCTATCAGACAGAAGAGAGCACAGAGGAGTACTATCAGACAGGAAAGAGGGAAAGAGCACAGAGGAGTACTATCAGACAAGAGAGAGCACAGAGGAGTCCTATCAGACAGGAGAGAGCACAGGGGAGTACTATCAGACAGGAGAGAGCACAGGGGAGTACTATCAGACCGGAGAGAGCACAGAGGAGTGCTATCAGACAGGAGAGAGAGCACAGAGGAGTACTATTAGACAGGAGAGAGCACAGAGGAGTACTATCAGACAGGAGAGAGCACAGAGGAGTGCTATCAGACAGGAGAGAGCACAGAGGAGTCCTATCAGACAGGAGAGAGCAATGAGGAGTTCTATCAGACAGGAGAGAGCACAGAGGAGTCCTATCAGACAGGAGAGAGCACAGAGGAGTCCTATCAGACAGGATAGAGCACAGAGGAGTGCTCTCAGACAGGAGAGAGCACAGAGGAGTCCTATCAGATAGGAAAGAGCACAGGGGAGTCCTATCAGACAGAAAAGAGCACAGAGGAGTCCTATCAGAAAGAAGAGAGCACTGAGGAGTCCTATCAGACAGGAGAGAGCACAGAGGAGTCCTATCAGACAGGAGAGAGCACAGGGGAGTCCTATCAGACAGGAAAGAGCACAGAGGAGTCCTATCAGAAAGAAGAGAGCACAGAGGAGTCCTATCAGAGAGGAGAGAGCACAGAGGCGTCCTATCAGACAGAAGAGGGCACAGAGGAGTTCTGTCAGACAGGAGAGAGCACAGAGAAGTCCTATCAGACAGAAGAGGGCACAGAGGAGTCCTATCAGATAGGAGAGAGCACAGAGGAGTCCTATCAGACAGCAGAGAGCACAGAGGAGTGCTATCAGACAGGAGAGAGCACAGAGGAGTGCTGTCAGACAGAAGAGAGCACAGAGGAGTCCTATCAGACAGAAGAGAGCACAGAGGAGTCCTATCAGACAGGAGAGAGCACAGATGAGTTATGTCAGACAGGAGAGAGCACAGAGGAGTGCTGTCAGACAGGAGAGAGCACAGAGGAGTTCTATAAGACAGGAGAGAGCACAGAGGAGTCCTATCAGACAGAAGAGAGCAGAGAGGAGTGCTATCAGACAGGAAAGAGCAGAGAGAAGTCCTATCAGACAAGAGAGAGCATAGAGGAGTGCTATCAGACAGGAGAGAGCACAGAGGAGTGCTATCAGACAGTAGAGAGCACAGAGGAGTGCTATCAGATAGGAGAGAGCACAGAGGAGTCCTATCAGACATGAGAGAGCACAGAGGAGTGCTATTAGAGTGAGCACAGAGGAGAACTATCGGACAGGAGAGAGCACAGAGGAGTGCTATCAGAGTGAGCACAGAGGAGTACTATCGGACAGGAGAGAGCACAGAAGAGTACTATCAGACAGGAGAGAGCACAGAGGAGTCCTATCAGACAGGAGAGAGCACAGAAGAGTACTATCAGACAGGAGAGAGCACAGAGTCCTATCAGGGGACACTGAAGGGGGCTTCCTGACAGGACAGCAGGATACGGGGTAACACTTCCCGGTAACACTTCCCAGGATACGGGGTAACACTTCCCGTACGTTTTGATCCTACTTCTACCCAGTAGGGCTGCAGCGGACCAATACATATATTGATTCTATGCTTTACCTTGTTGTGTGTGGGCGCACAAGCAACTTTGGTAAGCGGTTGGGAATTACCTTCCCCCACTAACAAGACCTGCTGATCCTGCACATGAGGCGCCTTCCTCTCTCTCTCTAGATTTCTCCTTATCACCAGGGAGTCTACACGAACATTGAGGTGTTGTACTCTTAGTACAATGCTATCTGGTAAGCAGTGTACCAACCAACACACGTTTAAACGTGACAGGTTTTTTTTTCTGCTCTAGGAGCACACCTTTCTCTTTTTTCTTTCCTATAGCGTCAGACAGGAGAGAGCACAGAGGAGTCCTATCAGACAGAAGAGAGCACAGAGGAGTACTATCAGACAGGAAAGAGGGAAAGAGCACAGAGGAGTACTATCAGACAAGAGAGAGCACAGAGGAGTCCTATCAGACAGGAGAGAGCACAGGGGAGTACTATCAGACAGGAGAGAGCACAGGGGAGTACTATCAGACCGGAGAGAGCACAGAGGAGTGCTATCAGACAGGAGAGAGAGCACAGAGGAGTACTATTAGACAGGAGAGAGCACAGAGGAGTACTATCAGACAGGAGAGAGCACAGAGGAGTGCTATCAGACAGGAGAGAGCACAGAGGAGTCCTATCAGACAGGAGAGAGCAATGAGGAGTTCTATCAGACAGGAGAGAGCACAGAGGAGTCCTATCAGACAGGAGAGAGCACAGAGGAGTCCTATCAGACAGGATAGAGCACAGAGGAGTGCTCTCAGACAGGAGAGAGCACAGAGGAGTCCTATCAGATAGGAAAGAGCACAGGGGAGTCCTATCAGACAGAAAAGAGCACAGAGGAGTCCTATCAGAAAGAAGAGAGCACTGAGGAGTCCTATCAGACAGGAGAGAGCACAGAGGAGTCCTATCAGACAGGAGAGAGCACAGGGGAGTCCTATCAGACAGGAAAGAGCACAGAGGAGTCCTATCAGAAAGAAGAGAGCACAGAGGAGTCCTATCAGAGAGGAGAGAGCACAGAGGCGTCCTATCAGACAGAAGAGGGCACAGAGGAGTTCTGTCAGACAGGAGAGAGCACAGAGAAGTCCTATCAGACAGAAGAGGGCACAGAGGAGTCCTATCAGATAGGAGAGAGCACAGAGGAGTCCTATCAGACAGCAGAGAGCACAGAGGAGTGCTATCAGACAGGAGAGAGCACAGAGGAGTGCTGTCAGACAGAAGAGAGCACAGAGGAGTCCTATCAGACAGAAGAGAGCACAGAGGAGTCCTATCAGACAGGAGAGAGCACAGATGAGTTATGTCAGACAGGAGAGAGCACAGAGGAGTGCTGTCAGACAGGAGAGAGCACAGAGGAGTTCTATAAGACAGGAGAGAGCACAGAGGAGTCCTATCAGACAGAAGAGAGCAGAGAGGAGTGCTATCAGACAGGAAAGAGCAGAGAGAAGTCCTATCAGACAAGAGAGAGCATAGAGGAGTGCTATCAGACAGGAGAGAGCACAGAGGAGTGCTATCAGACAGTAGAGAGCACAGAGGAGTGCTATCAGATAGGAGAGAGCACAGAGGAGTCCTATCAGACATGAGAGAGCACAGAGGAGTGCTATTAGAGTGAGCACAGAGGAGAACTATCGGACAGGAGAGAGCACAGAGGAGTGCTATCAGAGTGAGCACAGAGGAGTACTATCGGACAGGAGAGAGCACAGAAGAGTACTATCAGACAGGAGAGAGCACAGAGGAGTCCTATCAGACAGGAGAGAGCACAGAAGAGTACTATCAGACAGGAGAGAGCACAGAGTCCTATCAGGGGACACTGAAGGGGGCTTCCTGACAGGACAGCAGGATACGGGGTAACACTTCCCGTACTTGGCCACCACACTAAGAAAATGTGTTTTGATGAGACAAATCCTTTAAGGCGCAGTTGTCTTTGAATATATTTCTGCTTTATCGAAGGTGGCAATAGCATCAGACCAGTGAGGGGATAAGTGGTTATGGGTGTGCGTTGCAGTTGTCGGGATTGCTAATGGCAGAACATGAATGATGAGCTGTATCTATGGCAGTAATGGTGTTATTATGGATAATGTACACATCTAAGTATAGGCAGTGTTACACTTCATACAGTACTATAATAAGGATACATTACACACAGGGCAGGATGGGAACTAACTGGTCAATGTTGCTTATCAGATCATTTATTTGCTCTAAGTGTATTATGTTGGAAATATGTTTTACCTTGGCCATAAAAGCCTTTAATCTTCTGGCTTTTGCCTTTTTATAATAATTAAAGCACATTAAGGACACCCAAACATTGGACATGTCTTGTCATAAATAACACAAGAGAAGACTTTACCTCTGATGTCTGCAGAGCGGCCTCGTGGGTAAATAATAGTCACGCATTTGTCTTGTTCTTCATGTGAAAAATATAAAATTTCCGTGTTCGGGAAAACATAGACATAGAGATGAAGAAAAACAAAAAATGTTCCTTAAAGTAAACCTTTTATCATAATGTGGTTATATAGGGCTAAAATTCAGATGGTTAATTTTATATTACACTCCTCAACACTGAAACTGCAACACCAAGAAGAAAAGATCATGGAATTATGAAAATCACAGGATCCATTGGATAATAATTTGCAAATAGTGAAAAAATGGAAACAAAGTGTAAAAAAATATCTCAATTTATTTAGTACATGCCTTGGCATGTCATCGTGAGGTTATTAATGGTTGTCTGAGGAGTGTTCTAACATAGTTTGTAAGGCAAGAGTCCATTCAGTTCAACCTAAAACCCTACTGTGTTGATCCAGAGGAAGGCAAAAATAAAAAAAAATAAAACATGAGGCTGATACCAATTGCCCCATGACAGAGGAAAAATTCCCTCCCGACCCCAATATGGCGATCAGAATAAATCCCTGAATCAACATTCTATCCACATAAATCTAGTATCCATAACCTGTAATGTTATTACTGTTCAGAAAAACAACCAGGCCCAGCCTTCAACTTGTTTATTGAGTCAGACATCACCACATCATGTGGCAGAGAGTTCCATAGTCTCACAGGTGCTCAAAATTGGACATAATACTCCATATGTGGTCTGACTAGTGATTTATACAGAGAGTGGCAAAACTATGTTCTTGTCTCGAGCCCTATGCCTCTCCTGATACATCCTGTGACATTGTTAGCCTTGGCAGTAGCTGCCTGGCACTGGGCACTAAAGTTGAGCTTACCGTCCCCCAGTACCCCAAAGTCCTTTTTGGTAGTAATTTTACCTAATGTTTTTATTTTTATTTTTTTGGTACATAATTGTACATTTTGTTATTATGGCCCAAGTGCATAACCTTACATTTCTCCACATTCAACTTCTGCCACACTGAATGCACTGGAGCCCACAAATCATCATGTTCTGCTGTGATACCTCCCTTTGCAATTGTTTTCAACTAGATCCCAACTAGAAATGCACAAGGGTAGACAAGTCCGGAGACACAGCAGACCATGCTAAAATATTTAGGCCATGTAGAAAACATGCAACCATGACATTGTTGTATTCAAAAACGACTCCTGGGACACATCAGAGAAATGGCTATAGCACTGGTTCCAGGATCAAATGAATGTAACACACAGCTGTTAACGTACCTGGAATGAAGACTAATCGGGGTCAGGTTACCCTTCTTTCCCCAGCTCCTCAACCTATTATTCACTCTGAAAAAACATATTGAGAGGTAAGACAGATTATAAGATCACTGAGGGATCGGGTTATGGGTTGCACATGCAAGTCTATAAAGAGTGGGAGAGTAGCTGGGGAGAGACAGAAAGTAATTTCTGACACAGACACAAGAAAGTACAGGGCAGCGGGGACTTACAGTGAGACAGCAGCTGCAACGGGGAGCGAGCAGGGTAAGTCTAGGTTGTTTTGCTACTTAATTGTGCCATGAGCACAGTTAGATAGAAAGAAATCTTTGGAATAATTGTATGAAGAACATTTTATAGGAATATAATGGGCACCCTCCTCGTGCTAAGTCATGCCACCACATCCAATTATGCAGCATGAACTATGGATCAGTAGAACTTACTCATTCTAAATTTCATTGCCTACGGGGTTGGGAGTCCTGTGCGAGTTTACAAATTGAATTTTGTGTTTCAAGCACCTTCTACCATTCAACACCTGGTCCTTTCTGTGTTAAATAGCAGCAAATAAAAATTGACCTTGCCTAATAAGAGTTTGCAGAACTATACAAAACCATCCATATGCCATAAAAAGTTTGTAACAGCCTCATGGGCCACAACGTTTATTAAAACAAATGGACTCAATATTTAAATTTCTTCTCACGATTCTGAAAACAAATAGAGAATTATATTTTTTCTGACGTCTGGGCTCCGCACCACATGTTTAATTCAGAGTCCTAAGAAGAGTTTCCAATTTAAATTAACAAGCTCACAAATTATAAGAATGGTGCTGGGACAAAGAAATCCTGTGTGGGTTTATTAGGAAAAATGCCATTTATTTAGCTGTAAAATTGCTGTATTATAAGGCAGGAAGTCTGCTGGCTGAAGTGCTCCAGCAATATATTTTAGATTGAATTAGTTTTATTTGTGTATCCCCAGTGGAAGGATGGGAAAGCTCATTGTAAGATGGTTACGTGGCCCCTCTGAAATCACAACAGAAATGATTCTGCTAGAAGATTCAGATGCTTCCCTGATCACAGTATCACTTGTACACGAAAGCCTTCAATACCAAGTCAAATGTTTTTAATTCTAAGAAAGATAATCTGTCATGTTGAAAATCCAATCTAATCTGAAGAGCAGGAGGAGCTAAACAGATTGATATATAGGTTTGTGGGGAAAGTTCCAGTAGTTAAGTGGGTGGTACTAATCATAATTACTTAGTTACATGGTTTGTAAAAAGAGAAGAGTCCATCAAGTTTAACCTAAAACCCTACTGTGTTGATCCAGGAGAAGGCCAAAAAAAATCCCATGAGGCTGATGCCAATTGCCCCAATTGCTCCCTTACCGACTCCAATATCAGAATAAATCCCAGGATTAGCGTTTTATCCACATAAATCTAGTAGCCATAACTTGTAATATTATATTTTACAGAAAAACATTGAGTCAGCCATCATATCATCATGTGACAGAGAGTTCCATGTGGCATAGAGTTCCAGTGATTATCAGCTCTCAGTGAGAGCTGTCAATCACTGAGTAGGACCACCCACATGATTACTTAGCCCAGAATTAGAAGACATTTACATGAATGCAGAGTCCTGGTACCTGTGTCCCAGTTATTGTCAGGAATTTACTTGTCCTCGCTTCGGTGTCATGTCCGATGCCGATGAGGAACTAATGGTGCCGTCTCACGTAGTCTTGAAGACGGATCTGCACCCGCCACTGTGAGACAGGGCCAATACAGCCTTTCATGAACATAAAGAGAGAGTCAGGACAACCAGCTACCACGTTGGTGCCTACACCTTATGACTGTGGGACATTTAAACAGGCGGCTCCTTTACTCAGGTGCCCATGATGTTGGTCTGTACCCTCACTACTCACTAGTGATATTCTGTATACCAGCATTCCAGGTTATTAATCGGGTTAGCAAGCCAAGATATCAGTTGGTCGAGAAAGTATTTTGAGGAAACAATAGAACAACAGTCAAGGTAATATTATGATAAGCCTGCTCAAAACAAGGTGGTGGACTCCATACCCCGCTCGATACCTCCTTAGTGTATTATTGTGGTCTTCAATGAGAAGTTAAACTATGTTGGAAGGTTCAGCATATAGAGCAGTAGTCATGGGGAGTTGAAATGACAAGTCCAGGTTTCCCACATCTTGGTAAACTTTCAGTATTTGTTTTCCTGTCTAGCAATTACTTCTTCAAAAAAGAAGTTATAATTTACCATGTATATTATTTCAGATATGGTAGGAACGACCTGGGATTTCCATCTCCTAGTTATCAGTAGCCTATAACTGTGAAAAACATGGCAAATTGGAATACGTGTCTCAATCGGAAATTGGTCAATGAGTATCATTAAAAGAGCCATTTCTATCGGGATTACCTGTGTAGAAGGTGAGAGGGTTTGAATTAAAAATAATAAATCCTGTTTGATTTTCATTAATTTAGGACATTTCCAAAATACATGAGATAGGGAACCAATCATGCCACAGTTTCTCCAGCAGGATGGGTCTTGGTCATTATACATGGTGGCTAACCTTTTGGGGGTATAGTACCATCTATAGTACATTTATTCTATTTGTTCCCCATGGTTAGAGCAATACGAAAAATATGTACCCGTATGTAGGAAATGCTTTTTGCCAAATTGTGGGAGAAAATTGTTTACCTAGTTCATCCTCCCATTTAGGTGTTTTTATTTCAATAAATTTGTTTTCACTGGTGTTTGTTCATGTAATTTTCATTGGTGATTTTTCATTTGTTTACAGGCTTAGTACCGAGCCCCAGATAGGCGTGTCTTTGTGAGATGGGGTGTGGCTTGCAAGCCGGACTGACACATTCACCAAGAGATGCAGAGCGGAGCTTGTGTAGTAAGGTACTCGAAGTCCCATATACTTGCATAGGACTTGAAACAAAAACCCATCTTTTATATAAGGGGGTAGGTAAGGGTTAATTTAACTATCATATATATTGTTATTTGACATATAAGTAATATGTGTACCAGGTATTATTGAAATATCTCCAGCTGTACGTAAGTTATGTGGGAACATACACTTCACATAGATTTGCATGGGACTTTAAACAAAAACCCCAATCCACCACAAATGGTGGTAGTTAAGGGTTAAATCAACTATCCCATATTTTAAGTGGACATATTAGTAACATGTGACAAAGTATTATCGAAATATCTCCAGCTGTTTGGAAGTTATGCCACAACATATCTTTCCCATAGACTTGTATGGGACTTTAAATGAAAAAACCCGACCCCGGCAAATGGGGGGTGAGTAAGGGTTAAATGACCTATTCTATGTTTGTTGTTGACAAATTACATGTGTACCAAATTTCATCTTAATATCTTTAGCGGTTTGGACGTGATGTTGGAACATACACATACATAGACACACACATACACACATTGGTCCTCATTTACTAAGAGTGGAGTGTCGGTTTGTGTATGACTTTTGCTTTTCCGACCTTTTTTTCTCTTGGTATTTACTTTTCCCGTTCTTTCTTAGTCGCAGGGAAAAAAATCTGTCGCATGGTAATTTTTGTCGCAGGGTTAATACTGTTGCACATTAAAATCTAGCGCATGTATAAATCTGTCGCAATGAAAATTCTGTCGCAGTGCGACAGATTTTTTAAATAATAACAGTGGAAAAAAATAATAATTTGTGACGGTGCGGGGGGTCTGCGGGTACCATGACTCATATTTGGTGGGGTTGTCCATTACTCTGGTCCTTCTGGACCTCTGTTCTCCAGACTATCCGAGAGGTCACAGGTATATCGGTACCAAACTCCCCTGAGGCTGTTCTTCTGTTTAGTTTCCCTATGTCCTCCACCTCATTCCGTAAGTCTCTCCTGAGTCATATGTTACAAGCTGCTCGCACAGTCATACCTCGTAAGTGGCGTTCTACGTCACCTCCCTCAGTTGGGGAATGGTTGGAGGAGATAGCGACAACCCAGTGCATGGAAGAACTACTGGCCCTTACACCGGAGGACTATGATCGCTATGCTGCGACCTGGCTTGCGTGGCTCACATTTCAATCCTCCCCTAATTTTCAGACCTTATTAACACCGGCCACTCCTGCCAACCCGTGATCGCTTCTGCTCCCCTTCCTCCCTCTGCTCTCCTTCCCGTTCCCTCCCCCTATTGTTTCCCCCTACTGTGTTTGTGGTGTACAGTATTGTCTCTTGTCTTATTCCTCGGTCTCCCCCTATGTCTTTGTTTGTTTTCTTTCAATCTTTGTTTGGTCCGCTCCTTCATCTTATATTCCCCTTCTGTCTAGTTTACCCTTTGGCTAACTTTTACTTGCTCACCTCTTCTGTTCCTTTCCTGAAAATAATGCTTGATTATTCCTTTTGCTGTTAGGGTTTTTCTAGGGTGGCTTAGTCCCCCCCTAGTCTTACGGTTACTGTAGCTTTGATTTAAATCCCTTACTCACCTGGATGCGAGATTATGCTTCTTCATTTCTGAGCTCAGATGTTGTTTTCTGACTGAATTAGACAGTTGATCTATGACAATGTATGATCGCCTTGTTGGGCTCACATTTCATACTCACTTGCATTTGTGTTTTTGTTCCTTATTGTCTATGCTGCGATGTTCTCCCGCTGACTAGAATAGGATTGCTGCAATTTCAAGCTGCCTTGATGAGTATTACCTTCCTAGCTGAGTATGCATTTTCTGCACCATTTCCATGATCCTGATTTGTGCTGTTATTTTGCTACGTGACCAGATTTGTACCCTTTATTTTTTCTTCCTTTGTATGGAAATGTTATTTTTGTATACTTGTTTTTCCTATTAAAATACAATAAAACTTTTCAATAAAAAATAAAAAAAAATAAAATTGTGAACATATATATGTATAGAAATATATAACTATATAGAGTATAGAGAGAGTGAGAGAGATATTAATAAATGTAATAAAATAGTCTATATATATATATATATATATATATATATATATATATATATTATACATATACAGTGACCCCCCGACCTACGACCACTCACCTGTCCTCGGGGCTCCTGATCGTCCTCTTCGGGATCCCCTGCACGCCGTGCTCTCCTTCATCATCATCACGTCGTCGCCGCGCACGCCGTCTCGTTATCCAATAGGAGCGGCGTGCGTAGCGACGTGATGGCGGCGATGGAGAGCGAGGATCCCGGGAAAGCAGAGACGTCCGGAGCGTCAGGGACACCACAGGGACGTGGCGACAGCGATGGAGGGTGACATCCAGGGCAGCGGTGATGAGCGGTGACCGTCCAGAGCGGCAGGGACAGGTGAGTATAACTTCCTATTCTTTCTATTGCACAGGTCCCTCAACATACGATGGTTTCAACAAACGATGGTTCATTTGGAACGGATTACCATCGTATGTTGAGGGACCATTGTATGTATATACACACATATAGATAGATGTATTAAAATGAGTATATATATATATATATATATATACATATGTATATATATATATATATATATATATATTATGATTCACCATTATTACTGAAACAATAGGGAGAAAAAAAATGTTGAAAAGACTGGAAAGACAAAAATGTGAAAATAAAGCTAAAACGTTGTTTAAAAAATAAATTATGCAAAAAAAATAAAACAGAATCAACTGAAAAAGACGAGGCAGGCAAAGATGCGAACAGCCACAGAATCCACTTTCTGAAACTTTATACATTCTTTAAAGTGTAGGGTTTCCTTCCCAGAAAATTCACATGATGTTCGGAGTGGTTTTCAGAAAAGACGAATGATTTTGGATGAAATGTAGGGAACATGCCCCTTTTCCCAAAAACAATGCCCATTTTGTAGGGTTTTCTTTTTTCACTCAGAGTGATTCAGATTCTGTTGGGTATTTTCTGTTGCACATTCTGTCGCACGGAACCGACAGAAACAATTCCGTGTGACAGACTTTAGGCGCAAAACCTGACAAAGGCTGGGTTCACACCACGTTTTTGCACTACAGTTCCCTTATCAGGTTTTTGATGAAAAACTGATTCCTCAAAACCGGACTAAACTGTATCAAAACGTGTGTACAAATTTTAACCCGTATACGGTTTAAAAAATGATGTCAGTTTGCATCAGTTTTTTATGGAAAAAACATATAAGTTTTTAACTTTCCTCTCCATTAGAAATAAAGTTTCACTTGTTTGATTGAAATTCCCCCCCCAAAAAAAACTGTGCAAAGTGAAAACCTGATGGAACCGTACGCACATACGGTTCTGTACTGTTCCCATTGACTCCCATGTTTAAAAAAAAACGTTATGGTTTAATAAAGTTTTTCTCCTGGACCAAAAACCATGGTAGACTACGGTTTTGGGTACGGGAAAAAAACTGACAAAACCTTACAGGATGCAAAACGGACATGACCTGATGCATCTTTTGGCATACGGTTTTCAAAGGAGAGTCAATGCATACGGTTTTCAATATGGTTCCATACGGTTTTCACATTGAATACTTATTGCAAAAACGTGGTGTGAATGCACCCAAAAAGAGTCAGAATCCTGTTAGTAAATGAGGGCCATTGAGTTTTATATATATAGATTCGTAGGCAATACATGTTGTTGTATGAGCCAACCATTTCATGTTTTATGCAGTGCTTGTGCATCCTTGCAGCCGGATCTGTCGTGACACACCAGGGATGACCGGGAAACATTGCTCTGGTAACCATTTCAATTGTATCTAGTGTATATAAATGAGCACTGTCCTCTGAATTATTGCCATGATTAAGGGCTTTTCTCAAGCCCGAAACACGTTGGCGCGTGTGTTTTTATGCACCTTACTATTTTTTTTATTTTTGCACCATGTTTTAATTGGATTTATTAACTCCTTCAGGACAAAGGGTGTACCTGTACGCCCTACGCACGGTCCCGGTGTTTAAAATTAAATTTAAAAATAAAGATTAGGTGTTATTTTTACCGAAAAAATGCAATGCGTAGAAACGGAAGCCCCCAAAAGTTACAAAATTACATTTTTTCTTCAATTTTGTCGCACAATGAATTTTTTTTCCGTTTCGCCGTGGATTTTTTGGTCAATTGACTAATGTCACTGCAAAGTAGAAATGGTGGCGCAAAAAATAAGCCCTCATATGGAATTTTATGCGCAAAATTGAAAGCGTTATGATTTTTAGAGGGTGATGAGGAAAAAATGAAAATTCAAAAACGGAAAAAACCTGCATCCTTAAGTGGTTAAAGGTCAAGTTTTAATTGGAACTTACTAGACTTGAGAGCTGGATCACCATTCCTTTTTCTGCTATTAAATTTTTTGTAAACAATTGTGTTATTGTACCAATTTCACCCTACAAGGTAGAACTGATTTTACAAGGCAAGAAAGTGAAAATAACGAAAATCATTGTGGCTGGAAGGGGTTAATACAAACTCGGTTTAAAAGCGCAATTGTACGCTTCTATGGCTGTATTTTGACAAATTTTTTGTTGCTTTATCACAGGATGTGGGTGCAGATAGGTTATCCAAATTTACAAGGTTATTGAAAGGTCACGAAGATGAATGATTGTAGAATGCGCAATAATCAGCCATAATTACATTGATTTTACATGAGGACGGGACAAGTATTATTTTCACGGTGTAATTGCAGATAACATTTCTCTCATAAATAAATTAGGGTCATGTAATCGCTGTGATGAAGCAAAGCTTTGGTGTCTTTCATCTTAGTGTTATGTATTTATTGAACTTCTTATATTTATATGAAACATTCTGTAAATTAAATCTTTTGTTTTTACATAAGTACTAACATTTTTACCATTGATGTGTTTGGGTTATACTGCATTTGGGCTGAACCTAATAGTAGGATGTTTGGAAGATGCTTTGATTTTACAATACTTATCTCTATTTTAGAGGGAAAAAAAACAATCTGAGTTATGCACACTACATTTTATTGCATGCACTCATCAATTCTTCCCCATGTCTGGCAGATTTTGGTTCATGGTTAGGAGATGAAGGGGTTAAACAGGGTAAGAAAAAACACTGTAACTTTCTTCCAAACGTAGCATCTCGCCTATTAAGTGGGCATTGTCAATTGCAAAAATGTTTTGCATTATGTAGATCATAATATTGTATGTTTATTTTTAATATACATTGGTTAAAAAAAAATGTGTTTTTTTTATTTGGGGGGAGGAAAGCTAATTGCCTGCAGCTATTGCCTATGTGTCTCGGGACAGGTGCAGGCAGGACAGGCAGGGTTCTGTACAGGCTCCTGGCCTGTCAATCAGCCTGCTGTGTGAGCCAGGGGCATCAGTGCACAGGGCCCTTCTTGTCCTCAGTGTACAGAGCCCTGCTTGTCCTCAGTGTACAGAGCCCTGCTTGTCCTCAGTGTACAGAGCCCTGCTTGTCCTCAGTGTACAGATCCCTGCTTGTCCTCAGTGTACACAGCCATGCTTGTCCTCAGTGTACAGAGCCCTGCTTGTCCTCAGTGTTCAGAGCCCTTCTTGTCCTCAGTGCATGGTGCCCTGCTTGTCCTCAGTGTACAGAGCCCTGCTTGTCCTCACTGTACAGAGCCCCGATTGTCCTCAGTGCACAGAGCCCTGCTCACCCTTAATGCACAGAGCCCTGCTTGTCCCACCCACTTCCTGTATTTTGTCTCTGCACAGAGACACACAAGCAATAGCTGGAGGGACAGTATTTTTTTTCACCTAAAAATATACATTTTTTGACCAATGAATTTTACAAATATACATATAAATGTTATTATCTACTTTATAGATTTGCAAATGACAGACACGCTTTAAATGGACATTGTCAGAATCGAAAACTTTTTCTATGTTGTACATCTTGGCAAAACATTAACCTTTCTAATATACTTCATAAGAAAATATTCTTTTCTTTTCATAAAAATCATGGCTTAAAGGGGTAATCCACTGCCCCAGCATTCGGAGCAATAGCCCTCCTCATTGCTCACTCCTGTCCTGTCTAACAGCATGAAAACAGAGAGAAGGGGGTTACCGAGCAGCCTGCAGTGATTGAATGAAGAGACCCAGCACAGCACAGCAGACTCAGGGAGGAAGTAAATGCATAGTGAGTGAGGGGGGGCTCAGTGCTTGCCTTGGACATGCCCCTTTCTGAGCAGTGTGAGTTATAAATGGCTTGAGAAGGGAGACGTGGAAAGAATTAGGGATGCGTAGAGAAGATGGCAAACTGAGCTTGTAGGAGACCAGATTAATTTTCTGCAAGACCTCGAATGGTCCAAGGTAGCGAGGACCCAACTTGTAACTGGGGATCCTGAAATGGATATACTTAGAAGAAAGGCAGACCCTGTCATCAGGGAAGAAAGTTGGAGGAGACCTTCTCTTCTTATCCGCCTGAGACTTCATACAGGAAGAAGCATGCTCCAAAGCGTGCCGAGTTTCTTGCCAAATTGTCATGAAATCCCATAATTGTTCATCCACCGCTGGCACACCAGAAGAGACTGGAAGAGGAAGGGGAGGACAAAGATGATGACCATAGACAACAAAGAATGGTGATGTCCTCGTAGACTCAGAATCCTTGTGATTGTGTGATTGTAAGAGAATTCTGTCCAAGGTAAGAGATCAACCCAATCATCCTGTCGAGCTGAGACAAAATGATGGAGATAGTTTCCCAGGATTGATTAACTCTCTCTACCTGGCTGTTGGTTTGTGAGTGGTAGGCAGAAGAAAAGTCCAGCTTGATTTTAAGGGGAGAGCAGAGGGCCTGCCAGAACTTGGAAATAAATTGCACTCCTCGATCAGAGATGATGTGAGATGGAAGGCCATGAAGGCGGAAGATATGCAGAAGGAAATGTTTTGCCAGTTGCGGAACAAATGGAACACCAGGCAAAGGAATGAAATGAGCCATTTTGGAAAAACGATCAACTACAACCCAAATTACCGTATTGTTGCTGGAAGGTGGCAAATCAGTAATAAAGTCCATAGCTATGTGAGACCATGGAGTTTCCATAATAGGCAAAGGTTGTAGAAGACCCGCTGGTCCCGCCTGGGAGTCTTGTCCCGAGCACAGATAGCACAGGAACGGACAAAATCTGTGACATCACGTTCAAGGTTCGGCCACCAGTAATGCTGAGAAATAAGTTGGACGGACTTCCATACACCAGAATGACCTGCCAGCAAGGAAGAATGTCCCCAATTCAAGACTCTTCCTCTTAGTTGAGAAGGCTTGAAAGATTTCCCAGGAGGAAAATTGACAGGCGTAGCAGAAACCAATCGCCCAGGTTGAACAATGTGTCTATGAGTGGAGTCCAGACCAACCACATCGGAAGATCTATAAAGAGCATCGGCTCTGACATTCTTGTCCGCAGCATGGAAATGAATAAAGAAATTAAACCTGGAAAAGGAAAGGGACCAACTGGCCTGCCGGGGGTTCAAGTGCTGTGCAGACTGGAGGTATAATAGATTTTTATGATGTGTGAAGATGCTAACATGATGAGATGAACCCTTCAGAAGATGTAGCCACTCTTCTAGGGCAAATTTAATAGCCAGGAGTTCCCGATATCCGATAGAGTAATTCCTCTCTGCTGGTGAAAAGGTTTTGGAAAAAAGCCACAGGTTACAGTTTTGCCCTTGGGAGCCCCAGCTCCTACGGATGAAGCATCTACCTCCAAAAAGAAGGGTTTCTCAGGATCAGGTCTAGAGAGGACAGAAGCAGAGGCAAATGCAGATTTTAATCGAGAGAAGGCCTCTTCGGCCTCAGTAGTCCAAGACTTGGGGTTACAGTTCTTTTTTGTGAGAGCCACAATCGAGGCAACAAAGGCAGAGAAATGTGGAATGAACTGTTGATAATAGTTGGCAAACCCAAGAAAGCGTTGAATAGCTCGTATGTCAGTATGCCAGTATGCAGACAACTTATTAGGATCCATTTGTAGACCTTGGTTGCAAACAATGTAACCCAGAAATGGAAGATTGGATTTCTCGAATATGCATTTTTCGAGTTTGGCGTAAAGATGGTTATCTCGGAGGCACTGTAGAACTTGGCAGACAGGAGAACGATGAACCCCCAAATTGGCCGAGAAGATCAAAATATCGTCTAGGTACACCACTACACATGTATAGAGCAGATCTCGGAGGATGTTGTTGACAAATAATTGGAAGACAGCCGGGCATTACTGAGGCCAAAAGGCATCATAAGGTACTAAAAGTGTCCATCACGGGTATTAAAGGCCATCTTCCATTAGTCTACCTCACGGATTCAAATAAGGTTATAAGCTTCCCAGAAATCCAGCTTGTAGAAGACCTTGGCCCCATGTAGACGATCAAATAGTTCAGAAATTAAAGGAAGAGGATAGCGATTCTTGATCGTGATCTTGTTTAATCTCCAGTAGTCAATACAAGGATGAAGAGAAACATCCTTCTTCCCGGCAAAGAAGAAACCAGCTCCAGCAGGAGATGTGGACTTACGAATAAAGCCCTTTTGGAGATTCTCTTCAATATATTTTGCCATAGCTTGTGTCCCATCAACAGACAAAGTATAAATTCTTCCCCAAGGAGGAGGGGTCCCAGGCTGTAGGTCAATATGACAGTCATGGGGACGATGTGCTTTTCACTGAATACAGTCTTGATAAGGAAGTATAGTCTTGATAAGGAAGAGGAAGACCAGGCAGAGAAGAAGGCGAAGAGACAGACTTAGGCTGGGTATACACAAGACAATGATTTTGGCAAAAAGGTCCCCAGCGGGTGACCTCACCAGATTTCCAGTCGAGAAGTGGAGTGTTATGTTGAAGCCAAGGAAGACAAGAAAAAGCTCCGAAGTACAATGAGGAAGCACATAGAACTCAATCTTTTCCTTATGTAACACACCCACATGCATAATGAGAGGTTCAGTGCAGAATAACACCATACAGTTCTGGTTTTCTCCATTGACAGAAAAAAAGTACGAAGGCTTAGGAAGCCGAATCACTGGAAGACGATGTTTATGGACCAGGGAAGCATCAATAAAATCTCCAGCCGAACTAGAGTCCAAAAAGGCAGAAGCAGAGAAAGATTTATTGGCAGGAGTATAAACTAGAACAGGCATGGTTAAACAAGGAGAGGTAGTATTCACACCCAGGGACTCCTCTCCCACGTGTCCTAGGTGCGAGCGTTTCCTGGACGCTGAGGACATAAACCGTAACCCCCCGTCATGTGATGGCCCCGACATATGATCAAATCGACATACGGTGGCATCGGGAGCGGTGAGGACACGGTCCGAAGCGGCGGGGACAGGTGAGTATTAAATGCACTTTTTACATTGCACGAATCCCTCAACATACGATGGATTCGCCAAACGATGGGTCGTTTGGAACAAATTACCATCGTATGTTGAGGGACCACTGTATAACAGTCTTTGAGAAAGTGCTCCAGACTAGCATAATATAGGCACAAATTGCTGACTACAATCTGTTTGGGGACAGATACAATGTCCTAAGCCGATATGAGTATAATGTCTATAGAATATAGAAGAGAAGATAATACTTAAATGATGACTACTAATAAGATTACTAATAATATGGATAATATGGATTAACCTTATAATTTCCTTCACAGGTACAACATCTGCCCTCACCATACCCCGTTACGACATATGTAAATTTTCATTAGCAGGGCAAACACAATACACAGATCTGAAGAAAGGGAAAGGAATACACAGTAGAAAGGAACAATGGCATCTGACAGATGGGAAGGACAATGACATATGCCAGGGAATGCTGCAAACTACAATTACAGGATGATTATAATAATAGCTATAATAATAAGTAATAAGAGGACAAAGGCAAATTACCCGAAATTACCCATGTACTGTATAAAGTGACAGAAAGGATGCAACCACATGATCACTAGTGTTGAGCGGCATAGGCCATATTCGAATTCGCGAATATATGGACGAATAATCGTCATATATTCGCGAATATTCGCATATTCGAAATAGTCGCATTATATTTTCGCACATGTGTAAATTTGTGTATGCGAAAATTAATATATACGAAAATTAGCATATACAAAAAAATTAGCATAAGCGAAAATTCGCATATGCGAAAATTAGCATATGCGAAAATTCGCACACCAGTCTCACACAGTAGTATTAGAGCCTTATTTACACCACACAAGCTGGAAGAAGAGAGGGATGATCACTGTGATGTGTACTGTGGAAAAAAAAAAAACGAATATTCTTAATTAAAAATATATAGTGCTATATTCGCGAATATTCGCGAATTCGCGATATTCGCGAATAAAATTTGCATTGCGAATATTCGCGAGCAACACTAATGATCACTGCATTGGGGAAGGGGAGAGGATATATGTACAGTGACCCCCCGACCTGCGATGGCCCCGACATATGATCAAATTGACATACGATGGCCTCTCAGAGGCCATCGCATGTCGATGTCAGCATTGACATACGATGCTTTTTTATGTTGGGCCATCGCATTAAGTGCTATCTGGCAGTGCAAAATGCTTAAGCTGCTGCCGGATAGCAGCTTAATGTTCCCCGTGTGGTGCGGTAAGTATTACTTACCCCTCCACGATGCCCGGGGTGCCCTCCGGGTCCAGCGCTGGTCTTCCGGTGTCTTCTCGGCCCTCTCCAATGACGTCAATACGCTGCTGCGCACGTCATCCAATAGGAATGGCGTACGCAGCGGCGTAAAGACGTCGCTACGCAGGCCAAGTAAGGCCTTGCGGAAGACAGCAGAGGACCGGAGAAGACAGCGGAGGACCGGAGAAGACCAGGAGAGCCCAGCAGAGGCCCATGGTCACCATCGGGAGCGGCGGGGACACCATCGCGAGTGGCGGGGACAGGTGAGTACAGCTTCCTATACTTTACATTGCACAAATCCCTCAACATATGATGGATTCGACAAACGATGGCTCGTTTGGAACGAATTACCATCGTATGCTGAGGGACCACTGTACTAAGTTATGCTGTCATCAGAATATTGGAGAATTAAATCAATCAACAATCAGTATTACAAATGAGAGAACCCTGTTTAGCTTAGAATTTTGCCTAAAATGATGTTTGATGAACATTAGAACTTTCTGTAGAATGCAATGGCTCTATTATACGAGAAGGGATGAGGAACACATGGGCCTTCATTTACTATTGCAAACCCAAAATGTTTTGTCGGGTTGTGTGCCAGATTCTGTCGCATTGCGTCCGAAATTCTGTCTGCCCCAGATTTTGTGCCAGAATTGAAAAAACCCCGACTAACTCTCCATTTTGCTAAGAAAACCCGAAAAAGGGGCATGACCGCAGGGGAAAGGGGGCATGGTCTACAAAAAGGGGCGTGTTCCCAACATTTTCACAAAAACCCAATATATTTACTAAGGTTTCCACAGAAAATGTAGTGGATTTGAGCTGAGGAAAACCAGACAGATCAGAGCATGTGTAAAAAAAAAAAAAACTAAGTGTAGGGAAAGTGAAAAAATTTAAGGGAAACCTTAGTAAATACCATGGGAAATAAATTGTAGAGAATTAAAACCCACAAAGAAGCCTACACAACACTCTTAGTAAATAAGGGCCATGGTGTTTTTGACACCTAAATGAATAAAATGAGCATGTAGGAACACTGAGGTGACATCAGGGTAGCCCAGAATACTTTGCAGCTGCCAGCAAGATCACATGACCGCAGAATGGCCTATCATTGCTTGCATAAAGCTCCCATACTAATCCAGAGGCAGCATAGGGGTGGATCTAAAAGGAGTGATAAAACCAGGGCTCAAGTCCTACAAGAACGCATGGGAATGGAGTTCCTATACTTTTTCCACAGCAGGAAGACTGTTCACATTAGCAGCAGTACTGCAGGACCAAACCTTGAGTGGAAATCTTGGGTTCTCACCCTTTTTTTTCTGAGGATTTGAATAAACTCCAATGCACTGCTTTGTGGCTGCCATCTTGGACAGACAAGCAAAGTAGTAAGCACACACAGCCCTCATTGGAATTACAGAGCCCAGCCATAGAAAGCTTGCAGGTTTTAACACAAAGCAATTTGGGCAAAGGATCGTGGAGTGGCCGGGGCTGACCAGCATTACTGTTTCCGGTGATTCTACTGCACTACATATCCCAGCAATGAGACTGCACATCAAGCCCAAAACTTGAGCAAAGTGATGGGCCAACCTATATTATACCCATATTCTATAAGTTTAACAATAAACAGAGCCATTCTAGCATTTTTAGCTGTGAAAATGAAACTTGACTAGGCCTTGGACGCCACATTACCTGTATTTTCTGTGTTTAAAACAGAGCATTTCTAGCTGGGTTTACCAAGCATTTCTAGCTGTGAGAGGGAAAGTTGACTGGGCCTTTTACATCATGTTACCTGCATTTTCTGGATTTAACCAAAAACTGGGCCAGGACAGCACATTACTAGTTGGTGAAAGATCATTTAAAAAAAATGTGTTGTCAAAGTTTTTTTAAGCTTCCAGCTCAGACTCACCTCCTTCTTAACTTCATGAAGGTTCTCTGCTATGCAGAACTTGTTAAAACATTTTTTAATTTTTTCAAAATTGATCGTCAATTTTTTTTTTAAAATGTATGCACTAGATTAGACCATTCACTGGAACAGATTAAGATGTATATATATTGTGGCAGTGTGGCAAGGAAAGGGTGTATTTCCCTTGCTATCTCTGCAGAATGCTCCACCTGTGGCCTGATTAATGAGGTATCAGGAAGGGAAAGTGTGTGTTTAAAAGGAAAAGGAACAGAATAGTTGGGGCTCTTCCTAGGAGACAGCATGTGGGCTGTAGGGAAGAGACAGAGGCTGCTGAGGAGTAGTGTTGCTCACGAATATTCGCAATTCGAATATTATTCGCGAATATCGCATATTCGCGAATTCGCGAATTTCGCGAATATAGCGCTATATATTCGTAATTACGAATATTGTTTTTTTTTTTTTTTTTTCACAGTACACATCACAGTGATCATCCCTCTCTGCTTCCAGCTTGTGTGGTGTAAAGAAGGCTCTAATACTACTGTGTGAGACTGGCGCGTGAAAATTCGCATATGCGAAAATTCGCATATGCAAAAATTAGCACATGCGAATTTTCGCATATGCGAATTTTCGCGTATGTTAATTTTGTATATGCTAATATGCACATATGATAGTTTTCGCATACGCGAATGTTCGCATATGCGAAAATAAAATGGGAATATAACGAATATGCGAATATTCGCGAATATATGACGAATATTCGTCCATATATTCGCGAATATTCGCGAATTCGAATATGGCCTATGCCGCTCAACACTACTGAGGAGTACACAGCCCGAGCTGAGTGGCTCAAAGAGAGTGACATGAATTGTGAGTAAAAGGTTGCAGGGGACATATGTTTAACCGGCTGAGGGTAGCTCAGCGGTTGTTAGTCAGGACAAGCTGATCTGTGTAGTCAGTGACCAGACGGTCTAGGATTTTGGTTGTTCCTGCTTTTTGTTTATTTCTTTCCCTGCAACCTGTCTAATAAAACTGGCAAGGTGCCAGATTTGCATTAGAACCGTTTGCTTGCTGGTTTATTGAGAAGAAACGCATCCTGTGGCGTGGTCCAGGACGATCCCCGAGCTAATCCCCAAGGAGGAATCCTTACAATATTCTCTTACAATCCCCTTCCCCCGCCTCCCTCCAGACTTGCAGATGAAACTGGTGTCTTCTCCGGCAGTGAACAGATGTGAAGGGGGGGGGGGGGGGGTTGCTTTCCATTTATTACAATCCTGGGGGTAGAGGGATTGTGTGCTCTCACTCAACACATTGTTCCTGTCATGTCAGGGGGTCAGGGTAGTCACTCTTCTCTTCTCTGTAAGGTTGGGGGGGGGGGGGGTAGCCCTCTCACTGCCTTCCTGCAGAGATGAATGTTTTATTAGCTTCAGTAAGGCAATGAGAGTGTTGCCTACAACTCCCAGCATGCACGGACAGCCAAAGGGCATGCTCGGAGTTGTAGTTTTGCAACAGCTGGTTGTTTGCCCCCCCCCCCCCCCCCAATGTGAATGTACAGGGTACACTCACATGGGCGGAGGTTTACGGTGAGTGCTGCAAGTTTGAGATGGGCAAATTTTGCGCTCAAGCTCCTAGCGGCAAACTTGCTGTTAACCCCCCGCCCGTATGACTGTACCCTAAAAACACTACACTACACTTACACTAACCTAAAATAAAAAGTAAAAAACACTACATATACAGATACCCCTACACAGCCCCCCTCCCCAATAAAAATGAAAAACGTCTAGTACGCTACTGTTTCCAAAACGGAGCCTCCAGCTGTTGCAAAACAACAACTCCCAGTATTGCCGGACAGCCATTGACTGTCCAGGCATGCTGGGAGTTTTAAAACAGCTGGAGGCACCTTGTTTGGGAATCACTGGCACAGAATACCCCTATGTCTACCCCTATGCAAATCCCTAATTTAGGCCTCAAATGCGCATGGCTCTCTCTCTCTCTTCAGAGCCCTGTTGTATTTCAGGGCAACAGTTTTGGGACACATATGGGGTATCGCCGTACTCGGGAGAAATTGCCTTACAAATGTTGAGGGGCTTTTTCTTCTTTAACCCCTATGAAAAGGTGAAGTTGGGGTCTACACCAGCATGTTAGTGTATAAAAAATAAAAAAAATTCACTGACATGCTGGTGTTGCCGCATACTTTTCATTTTCACAAGAGGTGAAAGGGAAAAAAGACCCTAAAAATTTGTAATGCAATTTCTCCCGAGTACGGAGATACCCCATATGTGGGTGCAAAGTGCTCTGCAGGTGCACAACAAGGCCCAGAAGGGAGAGTGCGCCATGTACATTTGAGGTGATTTGCACAGGGGTGGCTGATTGTTACAGCAGTTCTGACAAACGCAAAAAAATAAATATCCATATGTGACCCCATTTTGGAAACTATACCCCTCATGGAATTTAATAAGGGGTGCAGTGAGCATTTACACCCCACTGGTGTATGACAGATTTTTGGAACAGTGGTCTGTGAAAATGAAAAATAAATTTTTTTATTTGCACAGTCCACTGTTTCAAATATCTGTCAAACGCCAGTGGGGTGTAAATGCTCACTGTACCCCTTATTAAATTCCATGAGGGGTGTAGTTTCCAAAATGGGGTCACATGTGGGGGGGTCCCCTGTTCTGGCACCATAGGGGCTTCCTAAATGGGACATGCCCCCCAAAAACCCTTTCAGCAAAACTCACTCTCCAAAATCCCATTGTCGGTCCTTCCCTTCTGAGCCCTCTACTGCGCCCGCCGAACCCTTAACATACACATATGAGGTGTTTACTTACTTGAGAGAAATTAGGTTACAAATTTTAGGGTGATTTCTCTCCTTTTACCCCATGTAAAAATTCAAAAATTGGGTCTACAAGAACATGCGAGTGTAAAAAATGAAGATTTTGAATTTTCTCCTTCACTTTGCTGCTATTCCTGTGAAACACCTAAAGGGTTAAAACACTTACTGAATGTCATTTTGAATACTTTGGGGGGTGCAGTTTTTATAATGGGGTCATTTATGGGGTATTTCTAATATGAAGACCCTTAAAATCCACTTCCAACCTGAACTGGTCCCTGAAAAAGTACAATTTTGAAAATCTTGAGAAAAATTGGAAAATTGCTGCTGAACTTTGAAGCCCTCTGGTGTCTCCAAAAGTAAAAACACTAGAGATGAGCGAACTTACAGTAAATTCAATTCGTCACGAACTTCTCGGCTCGGCAGTTGATGACTTTTCCTGCATAAATTAGTTCAGCTTTCCGGTGCTCCGGTGGGCTGGAAACGGTGGATACAGTCCTAGGAGACTCTTTCCTAGGACTGTATCCACCTTTTCCAGCCCACCGGAGCACCTGAAAGCTGAACTAATTTATGCAGGAAAAGCCATCAACTGCCGAGCCGAGAAGTTCGTGACGAATCGAATTTACTGTAAGTTCGCTCATCTCTAAAAAACACGTCAATTTTTTGGTGCAAAAATAAAGTAGACATATTATATATGTGAATCAATATGTAATTTATTTGGAATGTCCATTTTCCTTACAAGCAGAGAGTTTCAAAGTTAGAAAAATGCAAAATTTTCAAAATTTTCATGAAATTTTTAGATTTTTTACCAAGAAAGGATGCAAATATCATTGAAATTTTACCAATAACATAAAGTAGAATATGTTACGAAAAAACTATCTCGGAATCAGAATGATAAGTAAAAGCATTCCAGAGTTATTAATGTTTAAAGTAACAGTGGTCAGATGTTGAAAAAATTCCTAGGTCCTGAAGGTGAAAATGGGCTGGGTCATGAAGGGGTTAAGGCCAGCCAGCAACTACACCAGGACTATATCCAGAGAAACAGACTTTGTAGTTCCCCACAGATCCTCATCCAGACAGGGGCCTACTTAGATAATGCCCTCAAATGTGGCCAAAAATCTAATTTGTTGGGTGGCAACAGTGGGTCCATACTTAATGACCACTACAGTGCCTTAGCTACTTAAAGGGGTATTCCAGGAAAAAAATATATTTTTATATATCAACTGGCTCCAGAAAGTTAGACAGATTTGTAAATTACTTTTATTAAAAAACGTAATCCTTCGAATAATTATCAGCTGCTGAAGTTGAGTTGTTCTTTCCTGTCTGACATGAGTGCTCTCTGCCGACATCTCTGTCTGTCTCGGGAACTGCACAGAACAGAATAGGTTTGCTATGGGGATTTGCTTCTACTCTGGACAGTTCCCGAGACAGGTGTCATCAGAGAGCACTTAGACAGAAAAGAACAACTCAACTTCAGCAGCTCATAAGTACTGAAAGGATTAAGATTTTTTTAATAGAAGTAATTTACAAATCTGTAAACTAAAAAGTGAAGCTCAACCACCAGAAATGAGCGAGGTTAACTAAAAAAATTCTCTCCCACCGAGAGGTAATAAAAAATAGAAAAAGAAGAAGTATTAGTCCTCAGCTCAATATCTAAAAATAGATTCAATGATAGATGTCTGGTATCAGAAAGACTGAAAAACCTGAGATATATGATCAAATGATTTAATTGATATAAAAGATAAATACAAAATAAGTCAATTTTGCGTTTCCCGCAGGGCCCTACGGTAACGAAGTAGTAAAATTACAATAAATGAAAATATCTCAAATGTCCACTACAGCTGGTATGAATGGATGGCACTTGTAGGTTATGGTTAACTAAAATGACAAATATAATACAAAGATATAAATATTAGTGTTGAGCGGCATAGGCCATATTCGAATTCGCGAATATATGGACGAATATTCGTCATATATTCGTCATATATTCGCATATTCGTAATATTCTCGGTTTATTTTCGCATATGCGAAAAAGTCGCGTATGCGAAAATTGATATATGCGAAAATTGATATATGCGAAAATTAGCATATACATTAATTAACATAAGCGAAAATTAGCATATGCGAAAATTCGCACACCGGTCTCACACAGTAGTATTAGAGCCTTCTTTACACCTTCTTTACACCACACAAGCTGGTAGCAGAGGGATGATCACTGTGATGTACCCTGTGAAAAAAAAAATAAAGTAAAAAAAAAGTTTAAAAAAAAAAAAAAAAAAAAAAGAATATTCGTTATTACGAATATATAGTGCTATATTCGCGAATATTCGCAAATTCGCGAATATACGATATTCGCGAATAAAATTCACATTGCGAATATTCGCGAGCAACACTAATAAATATGTATATCATACAACGACTCATCCTGGACATTTTAGATATTTTCATTTATTGTAATTTTACTACTGCGGTACCGTAGGGCCCTGCGGGAAACGCTAAATTTACTTATTTTGTATTTATCTTTTATATCAATTAAATCATTTGATCATTAGTGTTGCTCGCGAATATTCGCAATACGAATTTTATTCGCGAATATTCACGAAATCGCGAATATTCGCGAATATAGCTCTATACGTAATTACGAATATTCGTTTTTTGTTTTTTTTTTTATAAATTTTTTTTTCACAGAACACATAACAGTGATCATCCCTCTCTGCTTCCAGCTTATGTAGTGTAAAGAAGGCTCTAATACTACTGTGTGAGACTGTCGTGCGCATTTTCGCATATGCGAATATTTACATATGCAAATTTTCGTATATGCGAATTTATGTCCATGCAAATTTTCGCATATGTTAATTTTACGTGCACGCGAATATTTGCATATACGAAAATTAAACGCGAATATATGACGAATATTCATCCATATATTCGCGAATATTCGCAAATTCGAATATTCCCTATGCCGCTCAACACTATTGATCATATATCATTGAATCTATTTTAGATATTGAGCTGAGGACTAATACTTCTTTTTCTAATTTACAAATCTGTTTAACTTTTTGGAGCCGGTTGACATATAAAAAAAAATTTTTTTTTCCTGGATAACCCCTTTTAATGTAGTTGCTCTCCACTCTGGCTAATAGATAAGGGTTTTTAATCTGCAGGAATATTCTGCATATTTTTAGGTTTTCTACACTAGATAACACTTTCGAGGAGCCATTCACTGCAAATGTATCTACTGGCTAGTGTTGCTCGCGAATATTCGCAATTCGAATATTATTCGCGAATATAGCATATTCGCGAATTTGCGAATTTCGCGAATATAGCGCTATATATTCGTAATTACGAATATTCGTTTTTTTTTTTTTTTTTTTTTTTTTTTTTTCTTCATAGTACACATCACAGTGATCACCCCTCTCTGCTTCCAGCTTGTGTGGTGTAAAGAAGGCTCTAATACTACTATGTGAGACTGGCTACGAAAATTCGCATATACGAAAATTAACATATGCTAATTTTCGCATATGTGAATGTTTGCGTATGTTAAGTTTGTGTATATTAATTTTCACATATGTTAATTTTTGCATACGCGAATTTCCGCATATGCGAAAATAAAACGAGGATATAACGAATATGCGAATATACGCGAATATATGACGAATATTCGTCCATATATTCGCGAATATTCGCGAATTCGAATATGGCCTATGCCGCTCAACACTAAACACTACTACTGGCTCACTTCTATAAGGAGATACAAGTACTGTACCAGATGCTACCAATGAAACTTGGTTAAAGTCTTGGTTAAAAATATTCTACTGTTTTTATGCCAACATGTTCTTAACTCTCTTCCATTTGTCCAGTAGTTACATATTGCACATTTGGTCGGTTAGCAAGTAGGAGACAAATCAAATGGAATATGACGGCAGGATTAATTGTAGTCTGTAACCATAGTGACACATTGGTCTGCATAGGAACTGTATACACAAAGCACAGTTGCCTCTGTATTTTAGATTTTTGTTTCATATTAAAACATTTGTTGCAATGAATCATTCACAATTTCACAATTATCGTATTTTTCGCCCTATAGGACGCACCGGCATATAAGACGCACCCAATTTTAAAGGTGCAAAATTTAGAAAAAAAAGATTCTGCACCCAACAGTGATCTTCAACCTGCGGACCTCCAGATGTTGCAAAACTACAACTCCCAGCATGCCCGGACAGCCGTTGGCTGTCCGGGCATGCTGGGAGTTGTAGTTTTGCAACATCTGGAGTTCCGCAGGTTGAAGACCACTGGATAGAAGGTAGTACTCACGTGTCCCCGCCGCTCCGGACCCGTCAACGCTGCCCTGGATGTCGCTTCATCGCTGTCGCCGCGTCCCTGGGGTGTCCCCGATGCTCCGGACATCTTCTTCCCCGGGATCCACGCTCTCCGTCATCACGTCGCTACGCACGCCGCTCCTATTGGATGACGGGACGGCATGCGCGACAACGTGATGACGTCGAAGGAAAGCTCCGCCATGCAGGGGATCCCAGCACGGAGCAGACACGGAGGAGGCAGGTAGGGTCCCTCCCGGTGTCCTGTAAGCTGTTCGGGACATCGCGATTTCACCGCGGCGGTCCCGAACAGCCCGACTGAGCAGCCGGGTTAGTGTCCCTTTCGCTTCAGACGCGGCGGTCAGCTTTCTGAAGGGTTAATACAGGGCATCACCGCAATCGGTGATGTCCTGTATTAGCCGCGGGTCCCGGCCGTTGATGGCTGCAGGGACCGCCGCGATAGGTGTGTATTCGCAATATAAGACGCACCAACTTTCCCCCCCCCCCAGTTTTTTGGAAGAAAAAGTGCGTCTTATACGGTGAAAAATACGGTACTTCATAAATAAAATGTATTAACCATTTTTTTCTTAATTTTCCTATTATTATAAGTATCAGTCAATTAGTACAGGTAACTACTACTCCCATCATTGAACAGTGTGTTCCATGCTGGGAGTAGTAGTACTACCTAAAAAATGTAAAAAAAAAGAAAAAAAAGGTTAGAAACACGCACACACACTACATTTTTATTATTGTCGGCTACATTTTTAGTGCTTTACCCGCTCACATAAATTGATCCCTGTTTCGAAATTAATAAACATTTCATAATAAAAAGATACATTTCGTTAGATACAATTTTTTCCATCACTACTGTATCTTTTTTATTATTATTTTTTTTTATGGTACCCTACGAAATTTTAATAAAAAAGGTATCTCCATAATTTTTTAGGATCGCTAAAGTCCAAAAAAGAATAAAGATTTACCGAATGTACCGAATACCGAATGTATGCGAAAAATTTAACCGTATCTGTATCCTTTCTATTTTTTATGTTATTAAAATGAATTCTTTACGGTCGTTTATGGATAACGAATGCATTCGTTATTTTGCTATTCGTATTATCGTGGCTATTCGGGAATATTCAAAATATGTTTTCGTGCATTTGGATCGGTCCGAATGCCCGAAAACGGTAAAATTCGGTAAATTAGACATTCGTGCCGAACCGAATTGCACATGTCTAATCAGTATACAGTATATAATTAACCCCTTAACCCATTTTGGCCTTAAGGACTCAGACAATTTAATTTTTACGTTTTCATTTTTTCCTCCTCGCCTTCTAAAAATCATAACTCTATTATATTTTCATCCACAGACTAGTATGAGGGCTTGTTGCGCGACCATTTGTCCTTTATAATGACATAACTCATTATATCATAAAATGTATGGCGCAACCAAAAAACACTATTTTTGTGGGGAAATTAAAACGAAAAACGCAATTTTGCAAATTTTGGAAGGTTTCGTTTTCACACCGTACAATTTATGGTAAAAATGACGTGTTTTATTTATTCTGAGGGTCAATACGATTAAAATGATACCCATTATTACATACTTTTATATTATTGTTGCGCTTAAATAAAATCACAAACTTTTTAACCAAATTAGTACGTTTATAATCCCTTTATTTTGATGAACTATAACTTTTTTATTTTTCCGTATAAGCGGCGGTATGGGGGCTCATTTTTTGCACCATGATCTGTACTTTTTTTTGATACCACATTTGCATATAAAAAACTTTGAATACATTTTTAATAATTTTTTTTTAATAAAATGTATTAAAAAAGTAGGAATTTTGGATTTTTTTTTTCGTTCACGCCGTTAACCGTACGGGATCATTAACATTTTATTTTAATAGTTCGGACATTTACGCACACGGCGATACCAAATATGTCTATTAAAAAAAATTTTACGCTTTTTGGGGGTAAAATAGGAAAAAACGGACGTTTTACTTTTTTATTGGGGGAGGGGATTTTTCACTCTTTTTTAACTTTAACTTTTACATTTTTTTACATTTTTTTTTACACTTGAATAGTCCCCATCGGGGACTATTCATAGCAATACCATGATTGCTAATACTGATCTGTTCTATGTATAGGACATAGAACAGATCAGTGTTTTCGGTCATCTCCTGCTCTGGTCTGCTCGATCACAGACCAGAGCAGGAGATGCCGGGAGCCGGACGGAGGAAGGAGAGGGGACCTCCATGCGGCGTTATGAATGATCGGATCCCCGCAGAAGCGCTGCGGGCGATCCGATCATTCATTCAAATCGCGCACTGCCGCAGATGCCGGGATCTGTATTGATCCCGGCACCTGAGGGGTTAATGGCGGATGCCCGCGAGATCGCGGGCGTCGGCCATTGCCGGCGGGTCCCTGGCTGCGATCAGCAGCCGGGATCAGCCGCGCATGACACGGGCATCGCTCCGATGCCCGCGGTTATGCTTAGGACGTAAATGTACGTCCTGGTGCGTTAAGTACCACCGCACCAGGACGTACATTTACGTCCTGCGTCCTTAAGGGGTTAAATATCTCTTAGACATGTGGCATTTTGCCTTTAGTCGTATACCAAAATGCTATTTCTCTAGATACATCCATGAACATGTAGAAGAGGAATGAATTATTAAAATACCAATAGAGCATTGTTCTCTTCCTTGTCTTCAGGTGAAGGAATGGAATATAAATGTCTAATCTGTCTCCTCCTGGCAGGTGTATGGGGAATGGTTTCCATACTGTGATTTTCAGAACTAAAGCTATTACTGTAGCCGTCTCCAGTCTAATCTATGCGTGTAGTGTGCCAGGCAATCAATATCTTATAGACAGGAGATATGTCGGCTCAGACTCTCCTTCAACCATGCATGGAGTTATAATTTGTATCCCAGATACTCCGTTCATGTTATTCATTTTGTACATTGTTGACCAATTGCCAGCACATTGAATACAAATTTTATTAACTCTGGGACGATGGCAATTTTTTTTTCTTTTGCGTTCTTTTTTAGAATTAAAGGGGTACTCCGGTGGAAAACATTTTTTTTAAATCAACTGGTGCCAGAAAGTTAAACAGATTTGCTAATTACTTCTATTTAAAAAAAAATCTTAATCCTTCCAGTACTAATTAACTTATGTATGCTCCAGAGGAAGTTGTGTAGTTCTTTCCAGTCTAACCACAGTGCTCACTGCTGACACCTCTGTCCGTGTCAGGAACTGTCCAGAGCAGGATAGGTTTGCTATGGGGATTTTCTCCTGCTCTGGCCAGTTCTTGACACAGACAGAGGTGTCAGCATTGCTGTGACAACTTCCTTAAAGGGGTACTCCAATGGAAAACAATGTTTTTAATACCAACTGGTGCCAGATTTGTAGATTACTTCTATTTAAAAATCTTAATCCTTCCAGTACTTATCAGCTGATGTATGTCCCACAGCAATTTCTTTTCTTTTTGAATTTCTTTTCTGTCTGACCACAGTGCTCTCTGCTGACACCTCTGTCCATTTTAGGAACTGTCCAGAGCAGGAGAGGTTTGCTACGGGGATTTGCTCCTACTCTGGACAGTTCCTGACATGGACCGAGGTGTCAGCAGAGAGTACTGTGGTCAGGCAGAAAATAAATTAAAAAGAAAATAAATTCCTCTGTAGTATACAGCAGCTGATAAGTACTGGAAGGATTATGATTTTTAAATAGAAGTCATTTAGAAATCTGTTAAAGGGGTATTCCAGGCAAAAACTTTTTTTTATATATATATCAACTGGCTCCGGAAAGTTAAACAGATTTGTAAATTACTTCTATTAAAAAATCTTAATCCTTCCAATAGTTATTAGCTTCTGAAGTTTTCTGTCTAAGTGCTCAATGATGATGTCACATCCCGGGAGCTGTGCATGATGGGAGAATATCCCCATAGGAGCTTGACAGCTCCCGGGACGTGAGTCATCAGAAAGCAGTTAGACAGAAAACAGCAACTCAACTTCAGAAGCTAATAACTATTGGAAGGATTAGGATTTTTTAATAGAAGTAATTTACAAATCTGTTTAACTTTCCGGAGCCAGTTGATATATATAAAAAAGTTTTGGCCTGGAATACCCCTTTAAACTCTGTTGACATAGTATGTTTGTTTGATCTGTTAATCTGTTGATTTGAAAAAATAGTTTTCCACCGAAGTACCCCTTTAAGGTTGGTTTCACACTGAATCTGTGTCTATCCAAGGAACAGGGAACTCCACAATGAATACCTCCTACATACAGTTACCATTAGTGGCATCCCTCATGCATATAGGGTTCAAAGTTAGAACAAGAAAACATATAGGCCCTCATTTACTATTGCAAACCCGACATGTTTTGTCGGGACGTGCGCAATTTTCAGGCGCATTGCGCCTGAAATTCTGTCTGTGCCAGAATTTGCGCCTAAAATTCTGTCTGCGCCTGAATTTGCGTCTGAAATTGCGCCTGAAATGAAAAAAACCAACTAACTCTCCATTTTGCTAAGAAAACCCAAAAAGGGGCATGGCCGTCGGGAAAAGGGGGCGTGGTCACAGTAAAGGGGTGTGTTCCCGACATTTTCACAAAATCCCAACATATTTACTAAAGTTTCCACAGAAAATGTGGTGGATTTCAGCTGAGGAAAACCCTACAGATCAGAGCATGTGTAAAAAAAAAGCAAAGTGTAGGGAAAGTGGAAAATGTAGGGAAACCTTAGTAAATACCGTAGAAAATAAATTGTAGGGAATTAAAACCCACAAAGAAACCTACACAACACTCTTAGTAAATAAGGGCCATAATATATAACATATGGTAAACATTTTTCACCATATCCTGATGTATCAGGTAAAAATCAATGAACAACAAAACACAAACCAGCTCTCACCTGTTATGGGCATCTCGGCTAGCATGGATGACCCGTAGCAGGATCACTTGTAGTCCATAGGAAAAGGAAAAAGATTTCAGCTTGGCCAAGTCCCATAAAACGTAATGTTTAATAAATCCACTTAAAAATTAAATCCACACTAAGGAGTAAGAGCGGATAAAATCTGACGCCTTTCGGTCATGTGTGTCACGATGCCGGCTGGCAGGAGGTGGATCCTCTGTGCCAGAGAGGGATTGGCGTGGACCGTGCTAGTGGACCGGTTCTAAGTCACTACTGGTTTTCACCAGAGCCCGCCGCAAAGCGGGATGGACTTGCTGCGGCGGTAGTGACCAGGTCGTATCCACTAGCAACGGCTCAACCTCTCTGGCTGCTGAAGATAGGCGCGGTACAAGGGAGTAGACAGAAGCAAGGTCGGACGTAGCAGAAGGTCGGGGGCAGGCGGCAAGGTTCGTAGTCAGGGTGGATAGCAGAAGTACTGGTACACAGGCTTTGGACACACAAAACGCTTTCACTGGCACAAGGCAACAAGATCCGGCAAGGGAGTGCATGGGAGGAGGTCAGATAAAGGCAGGGAGCAGATGGAAGCCAATTAAGCTAATTGGGCCAGGCACCAATCATTGGTGCACTGGCCCTTTAAGTCTCAGGGAGCTGGCGCGCGCGCGCCCTAGAGAGCGGAGCCGCGCGCGCCAGCACATGACAGCAGGGGACGGGAACGGGTAAGTGACCTGGGATGCGATTCGCGAGCGGGCGCGTCCCGCTGTACGAATCGCATCCCCGACGGCCATGACAGTGCAGCGCTCCCGGTCAGCGGGACCGACCGGGGCGCTGCGGAGAGAGAGACGCCGTACGCGCTCCGGGGAGGAGCGGGGACCCGGAGCGCTAGGCGTAACAGTACCCCCCCCCCCCTTAGGTCTCCCCTTCTCTTTGTCCGGTAACTGCCTCCCCTGGGATGAGGACACCGGGAAAGGATGGAGGGATTCCTCAACGGCAGGCAGTACAGCAGGAGTGGGAATGGGGAGGGAGGGCAGAGGGCGAGGCCTGGCACGGGGCAGTGTGACACCAGGACGAGGGCCATGAGGAGGCACCGAGGCTTGCCTGACTGGACTGGGAGGGGGGGAGAGGCACTTCTTAAGGCGGGCAGAGTCCATAACGACCTTAGGGAGACCGGATACAGGAGGAACCACAGGGTCACGGCAGGGAGTACTGGGAACCGGTTTAAGGCAGTCCTTGGAACAAGAGGGACCCCAGCTCTTGATCTCCCCTGTGGACCAATCCAGGGTTGGGGAATGGTGTAGAAGCCAGGGTAGTCCAAGGAGAACTTCAGAAGTGCAATTGGGGAGGACCAAAAACTCAATTTTCTCATGATGAGGTCCGATGCACATTAGGAGGGGCTTCGTGCGGAAACGCACGGTGCAATCCAACCTGGCTCCGTTGACCGCGGAAATGTGGAGTGGCTTGACAAGACGGGTCACCGGGATGCGGGATTTATTCACCAAGGACTCCCGAATAAAATTCCCAGAGGCACCAGAGTCCAGGCAGGCCACGGCTGAGAGGGAAGAGCTGGCTGAAGAAGAAATCCGTACAGGCACCGTGAGACGTGGAGAAGCCGACTTAGCATCAAGAGACGCCACACCCACGAGAGCTGGGTGCGAGCGTGCGTTTCCCAGACGTGGAGGACGGATGGGGCAATCCACCAAAAAATGTTCGGTACTGGCACAGTACAGACAAAGATTCTCTTCCTTACGGCGATTCCTCTCTTCCAGGGTCAGGCGAGACCGATCCACTTGCATGGCCTCCTCGGCGGGAGGCCTAGGCGCAGATTGCAATGGAGACTGTGGGAGAGGTGTCCAGAGATCTAAGTCTTTTTCCTGGCGGAGCTCTTGATGCCTCTCAGAAAAACGCATGTCAATGCGAGTGGCGAGATGAATGAGTTCATGCAGGTTGGTAGGAGTATCTCGTGCAGCCAGAACATCTTTAATGTTGCTGGATAGGCCTTTTTTAAAGGTCGCGCAGAGGGCCTCATTATTCCAGGAAAGTTCAGAAGCAAGAGTACGGAATTGTATGGCGTACTCGCCAACGGAAGAATTACCCTGGACCAGGTTCAACAGGGCAGTCTCAGCAGAAGAGGCTCGGGCAGGTTCCTCAAAGACACTTCGAATTTCCGAGAAGAAGGAGTGTACAGAGGCAGTGACGGGGTCATTGCGGTCCCAGAGCGGTGTGGCCCATGACAGGGCTTTTCCAGACAGAAGGCTGACTACGAAAGCCACCTTAGACCTTTCAGTAGGAAACTGATCCGACATCATCTCCAAATGCAGGGAACATTGCGAAAGAAAGCCACGGCAAAACTTAGAGTCCCCATTAAATTTGTCCGGCAAGGACAGGCGGAGGCTAGGAGTGGCCACTCGCTGCGGAAGAGGTGCAGGAGCTGGCGGAGGAGATGGTTGCTGCTGCTGTAGCTGAGACTGAATCTGCTGTAGCTGCGACTGGAGTTGCTGAGTCATGGTGGTCAAGTACGACAGCTGGTGATCTTGTTGGGCAATCTGTCGGGCTTGCTGGGCGACCAGTGTGGGGAGGTCGGCGACAACAGGCAGAGGTACTTCAGCGGGATCCATGGCCGGATCTACTGTCACGATGCCGGCTGGCAGGAGGTGGATCCTCTGTGCCAGAGAGGGATTGGCGTGGACCGTGCTAGTGGACCGGTTCTAAGTCACTACTGGTTTTCACCAGAGCCCGCCGCAAAGCGGGATGGACTTGCTGCGGCGGTAGTGACCAGGTCGTATCCACTAGCAACGGCTCAACCTCTCTGGCTGCTGAAGATAGGCGCGGTACAAGGGAGTAGACAGAAGCAAGGTCGGACGTAGCAGAAGGTCGGGGGCAGGCGGCAAGGTTCGTAGTCAGGGTGGATAGCAGAAGTACTGGTACACAGGCTTTGGACACACAAAACGCTTTCACTGGCACAAGGCAACAAGATCCGGCAAGGGAGTGCATGGGAGGAGGTCAGATAAAGGCAGGGAGCAGATGGAAGCCAATTAAGCTAATTGGGCCAGGCACCAATCATTGGTGCACTGGCCCTTTAAGTCTCAGGGAGCTGGCGCGCGCGCGCCCTAGAGAGCGGAGCCGCGCGCGCCAGCACATGACAGCAGGGGACGGGAACGGGTAAGTGACCTGGGATGCGATTCGCGAGCGGGCGCGTCCCGCTGTACGAATCGCATCCCCGACGGCCATGACAGTGCAGCGCTCCTGGTCAGCGGGACCGACCGGGGCGCTGCGGAGAGAGAGACGCCGTACGCGCTCCGGGGAGGAGCGGGGACCCGGAGCGCTAGGCGTAACAATGTGGACCTTAGTCATAGATCTATGACTAAGGTTTGCGTTACCGAAACATGTAAGATTTTGTCTGCTCCTACTTCTTAGTGTGGATATCATTTTTAAGTGGATTTATTAAACATTACGTTTTATGGGACTTGGCCAAGCTGAAATCTTTTTCCAAAATAATAATGACTAAGCTCATAGGGGGACATGTATCAATAATGGTGTAGCAATGTGTGATTTTTATGTATGTTTTTTTGCGTCAAATGGAGCATATCTGTGCCAAAATTATCAATTGTCGTACGCAAGTTTGTAATTTTGGCACAAATGTAGCCCTACAAAAGGCGCAGACCCCAGAATTCCAGCCAGTAAATCTGACTTTGGGACATTCTATTGTTGTAGCTATTTTCTCTGTCACTTTATTGTAGATTTGTAGATTTACGCCTAAATGAAGGTATTTGCGCCTAAACTTGCGCCAAATCAAAAAGTCGCAATTAATGAATTCCAGACCAAAGAATGATTGTAACTGAAATCACGACTAACAAAGTGAAATCAGTGATTTTGTTCTAAACCATTTGGCGCAATTATTTGTCGCAAAAAGTGACATAAAAGGAAATTTGAGACAAATCACAGTCAAAAAAACAGGGTAAAATCCTTCATACATACATAGTCCCTGATGCCCCCTCCTATCAAGTTCTTGACTATATCTGCTGACTACCCCTTCATCTAAGCTACAGACATACACACAATAGATCCAAAAAAAAGTGGGAGACAAACTCCGTAAAGTCCGAGCCAGAAAAAGTCATCATGGTGGTCTGGGCCAGATGGAGAAGAAGGTAAAGAGAATGACTTCAATAAGAGAAAATGTCCCCGTTGATACACTGGATGTAAATATT